>NW_027532067.1:773355-801204 GCF_008692635.1 Crocuta crocuta
TGAGATACCACCTCACGCCAGTCAGAGTGGCTAAAATGAGCAAATCAGAGAACTCTAGATGCTGGCGAGGATGTGGAGAAACGGGCACCCTCCTACACTGTTGGTGGGAATGTAAACTGGTGCAGCCCCTTGGAAAACAGTGTGGAGGTTCCTCAAAACATTAACAGTAGAACTTCCCTAGGACCCAGCAATAGCACTGCTAGGAATTTACCCAAGGGATATAGGAGTGCTCATACATAGGGGCACATGTACCCCAAATTTCATAGCAGCACTCTCAACAATAGCCAAAACATGGAAAGAGCCTAAGTGTCCATCAACGGACGAATGGATCAAGAAGATGTGGTATATTTCTACAATGGAATACTACATGGCAATGAGAAATAATGAAATCTGGCCATTGTTAGCTACATGGATGGAACTCGAGGGTGTTATGCTGAGTAAAATAAGTCAGGCAGAGAAGGACAGCTACCATATGTTTGCACGTATAGGAGGATTAGTAGGAACTAACGGAGGACCATGGGGGAGAAGAAGCGGTGAAAAATAGTGGGGGAGAGGGAGAGAGGCAAACCATGAGAGACATTGAATGCTGTGAATAAACTGAGGACTGTTGGGGGTTGGGGGAAGGAAAGGGGGGGTGATGGGCATGGAGAAGGGCACTTGTGGGGTTGAGCACTGGGTGTTATATGGAAACCAACATGACAATAAACTATTAAAAAAAAAAAAAGCAGAGTTAAAACCCTTTCTTCTAAGCCATTCCAAAAACAGAAATCGAAGGAAAGCTTCCAGACTCGTTTTATGATCCCAGCATCACCTGATTCTCAAGCCAGACAGAGTCCCTACTTAAAAGAAGAATTACAGGCCAACATCCCTGATGAACGTGGATGCAAAAATTCTCAACAAGATACTACCAACTGGAATTCAACAACATATAAAAAAAAATTTCACCTTGATCATGTGTGATTCAATCTGGGCTGCAGGACTGGTTCAACATTCACAAATCAATCAATGTGATACATCACATTAATAAATGAAAGGATAATAATCTCAGTATTCTGTCAATAGATGCAGAAAAAGCATTTGACAAAATACAGCATCCTTTCTTAATAAAAACCTTCGAGAAAGTCAGGATATGTTTAGGTAAACATCATAAAAGCCATCTAAGAGAAGCCCTCAGCTAACATCATCTTCAATGGGGAAAAAGTGAGAGCTTTCCCCCTGAGACCAGGAACACGACAGGGATGTCCACTCTCACCACTGTTGTTTAACACAGTGCTGGAGGTCCTAGCATCAGCAATCAGACAACAGAAGGAAATAAAAGACATCACATTGGCGAAGAAGAAGACAAACTCACTTTTCACCAATGACATAATACTCTACATGGAAAACCTGAAAGACTCCACCTAATGGCTGCTAGAACAGATACATAAATTCAGCAAAGTCGCAGGGTACAAAATCCATATACAGAAATCAGTTGCGTTTCTATAGACCAATAATGAAGCAACAGAAAGATAAATCAAGAAATTGACCCCACTTACAATTGCACCAAGAACCATAAAATATCTAGGAATAGGGTGCCTGGGTTGCTCAGTTGGTTGAGAGTCTGGCTTCAGCTCAGGTCATGATCTCACGGTTTGTGGGTTCGAGTCCCACATCGGGCTCTGTGCTGACTGCTCAGAGTCTGGAGCCTGCTTCAGATTCTGTGTCTCCCTCTCTCTCTGATCCTCCCCTGCTCACGTTGTCTCTCTCTCAAAAATAAATAAAATATTAAAAAACATCTAGGAATAAACTAACCAATGATGTAAAAGATCTGTATGCTGAAAACTATAGAAAACTTATGAAGGAAATTGAAAAAGACACAAAAAAATGGAAAACATTCCATGTTCATGGATTTGAAGAATAAATATTGTTAAAATGTCATTACTACCCAAAGCAATCTACACATTCAATGCAATCCCAATCAAAATTGTACCAGCATTCTTCTCAAAGCTTGAACAAACTATCCTAAAATTTGTATGGAACCACAAAAGACCCCAAATAGCTGAAGTAATATTGAAGAAGAAAACCAAAGTGAGAGTCATCAGAATCCCAGACTTTAGCCTCTACTACAAAGCTGTAATCATCAAGACAGTATGGTATTGGCACAAAAACAGACACATAGACCAATGGAATAGAATAGAGAACACAGAATTGGACCCATAAATACATGGCTAACTAATCTTTGACAAAGCAGGAAAGAGTATCCAATGGAAAAAAAAAGACAGTCTCTTTAGCAAATGGTGCTGGGAGAACTAGACAGCAACATGCACAGTAATGAAATTAGACCACTTTCTTACACCATACACCAAAGTAAACTCAATATGGATGAAAGACCTAAATGTGAGACAGGAAACCATCAAAACCCTAGAGGAGGAGNCATTCCATGTTCATGGATTTGAAGAATAAATATTGTTAAAATGTCATTACTACCCAAAGCAATCTACACATTCAATGCAATCCCAATCAAAATTGTACCAGCATTCTTCTCAAAGCTTGAACAAACTATCCTAAAATTTGTATGGAACCACAAAAGACCCCAAATAGCTGAAGTAATATTGAAGAAGAAAACCAAAGTGAGAGTCATCAGAATCCCAGACTTTAGCCTCTACTACAAAGCTGTAATCATCAAGACAGTATGGTATTGGCACAAAAACAGACACATAGACCAATGGAATAGAATAGAGAACACAGAATTGGACCCATAAATACATGGCTAACTAATCTTTGACAAAGCAGGAAAGAGTATCCAATGGAAAAAAAAAGACAGTCTCTTTAGCAAATGGTGCTGGGAGAACTAGACAGCAACATGCACAGTAATGAAATTAGACCACTTTCTTACACCATACACCAAAGTAAACTCAATATGGATGAAAGACCTAAATGTGAGACAGGAAACCATCAAAACCCTAGAGGAGGAGAAAGCAGGCAACAACCTCTTTGACCTCAGCTGCAGCAATTTCTTACTTGACACATCTCCAAAGGCAAGGGAATTAAAAGCATAAATGAACTATTGGGACCTCATCAAGATAAAAACCTTCTGCACTGCAAAGGAAACAATCAGCAAAACTAAAAGGCAACCAACAGAATGAGAAGATATCTGCAAATGACATATCGGTAGGTATCCAAAATCTATAAAGAACTTACCAAACTCAACACCCAAAAAACAAATAATCACTGAAGAAATGGGCAGAAGACATAAATAGACACCTTTCCATAGAAGACATCCAGATGGCCAACAGACACATGAAAAGATGCTCAACATCACTCACAATGAGGGAAATACAAATAATTGTCACTGAGATACCACTTCACACCAGTCAGAGTGGCTAAAATGAACAAATCAGGAAACAACATGCTGGCAAGGATGTGGAAAAACGGGAACCCCCTTGCACAGTTGGGAGAATGTAAATTGGTGCAGCTGCTCTGTAAAACAGTGTGGAGTTTCCTCAAAAAAATTAAAAATATAACTACCCTACAACCCAGCAATAACACTACTGGGAATTTATGCAAAAGATACAGGATTGCTCATTCATAGGGGCACATGTACCCTAATGTTCACAGCAGCACTTTCAACAATCGCCAAATTATGGAAAGAGCCTAAATGTCCACGAACTGATGAATGGATAAAGAGGATGTGGTTTATATATACAATAGAATACTACTTGGCAATAAGAACAAAATCATACCATTTGTAGCAACATGGATGGAATTGGAGGGTGTTATGCTGAGTGAAATAAGTCAGTCAGAGAAAGACAGGTATTTTCACCCATATGTGGAACAGGAGAAACTTAACAGAGGACCATGGGGGAGGGGAAGGGGAAAAAATAGTTACAAACAGAGGGAGAGGCAAACCATAAGAGTCTCTTAAATACAGAGAACAAACTAAAGGTTCATAGGGGTAGGAGAGAGGGAAAAATGGGTGATGGGCATTGAAGAGGGCACTTGTTGGAATGAGCACTGGGTGTTGTATGTAAGCAATGAACCATGAGAATCTACCACAAAACCAAGAGCACACTATACACACTGTATGTTAGCCAACTTGACAATAAATTATATTTTAAATACATACATACATAAAATAAATATAAATAAATAACTAAATAAGTAGCTCTTGCTATGTCACAGGTCCAGAAATGAGTAGGTTCACCCCAGGCTTCGAAGAGTCCTCATCAGAGAAACCAACCAATCAGATGTGCAACAAGCAACTGGTGGTGCTTATCCATAGTTCAGGGTGGGTTTTTGCTCATTTGTCTACACACATCAGATCTGATGGTTCCAATCAAGTCGGCTTCCTTCTCCATCATTCCACGTGGGCCGTGCAGCCTGTAATATGCTCTCACCAACAGATAGCCGCCCCCATGCAGGTCAGGGCGTCCAGCCAGACACAAAGCACCAAGCCTGGAGATAATTTCAGCCCCGCCTGGTCTAACAATCTATGTTTGCTTTTACCGTTTATTGTTTGTTTTTTATTTTACTCCAAAAATGGCGAAATCACTTTTTTAGCTGGTCTACAAACAAGAGTTAAATACTTATTAAGTTGTAAAAAGGAGTAAATATGTTATAACATGGCTTCTAATAGGCTTCTTCCCTCAAAAAGGCAATTTAATGAATACAGTTTGAATTCTGTTTCATTAATAATGTGCCCAATCACTCCTGCTTTGCATGAAGTGACTGTATGTAGATGATATTACTGTAGTACCCTATTTTTTCTATGCAATTAGCTGCATACACTTCCTGACAGACTAATTTATGTATTAATGCTTTTTAAAAGCAAAGGCATTTTACATATAATTGTATTCCTTGTAATCCATCTGTTGAAAAATGTTGTATGCTTCTATGTTTATTTGCTAATGCCTTCCCTGCTCTGGGATGATCAGGCATAAGAGTCAAAATATTTTCTGGGCAAGATAAATACCAAATTAAAGGGTAATTAAAGGCCACGTGTGTGGCTGGTAGGACTGGGTCCACGAGGTGTGGAGAGGTCCCAAGTTGCACTGTTTACTGCTGCTAAATGGAAACTGAATAAACCCATGATTAAAATTGCTGCTTTGGATTTACTTGTGTGCAAATCACCTTCTGTACCAGGTGGAGGTCATTACAACTTTGCTAAACTAACCTCAGGAAGCATCAAACCACAGTCCTTTCAATTTAGAACTCCACTAACTCGGAACACACATCAGGCTGGCCTGATACTCAGGCAGACTTCGCAACCTCTTCCAGGGTGCAACTGAGCTTTCCTCAGTGAAACTCAGCCTCAGTAGAAGAATAAGCCCTTTCGTTTGTGGAGGGCTTTAAAAATTGCCCATAGTACTTTGATTTGCAATCTTTTATTTGGTCTTTTCTTAAATATTTATTTATTTATTTTTGGAAGAGAACAAGTGGGGGAGGGGCAGAGAAAGGGGGCAGAGGCTCCAAAGTGAGCTCTGTCCTGACAGGCTGACAGCAGGTAGCCCAACGTGGAGTTCGAACTCATGAACCGTAAGACCATGACCTGAGCTGAAGTTGGGCACTCAACTGACTGAGTCAACCATGCGGCCTTATTTGGTCTTAATCTTAAGCCCACTAGCCAAAGGCCACTAAGAACACAGTCAGAGTTGGGTATTTACTTGATATGGCAAGAGAGGTTACACTCCACAGGGAGCCATGGGGCATCTCGCTGCTAAGAAGTCCACAGGGGCTACTGTAGGATTTGGACTTATGTTGGGGACCGGGCAGCAAGGGTCTATTATAGGTTGGGTGCCGTCAGAGTGTGGAGGCAGCTAGATGAGCAAATATCTCGGTAAATTCTATCTAGGAGGCAAGAAGAACAGATTAAGGCTGGCATTGTCAATGGGGAAGAATCAGCAGCCAGTCAAGTTAACCAGGTGAATTTTGTAGCTGCCTTAGGTCCTTGTTCAAGTTCGTGTGTAGTTTTTGTCTTGTTCCATCATGCTCACGGAGAGTCAGTGGAGAGTGTTGCTTTCTGTGCAAGTGTGTGTGCTCCCCAGGAAGCCACATGACCTAGCTGGGAACGACCAGGCTGACCCCTGGATGTCCGCTGTGTTCTGAGGTCTCACAGCCATGCCGCAGGGGGCGGGGGGTGAGGGGGGAAGGTGCCTGGGACAGAGCACTCAACAAATACTGGCTGAGCAACAGCAGGGAAGATAGGAAGGAATAAATCAATGGATAGCTATGATCTGGATTATCAGCATTTTATGGATGGACAATTCAAGCCCAGAAAAGGGTTGGAGGGAAGACAAAGATCACTTACTGCTGGGCTTAACAGACAGAGAGGAGCATCTACCCCATGACAGGAGCTTTGTGTTAATTCCTCAGTAATGCTTACCCACAACTCTGTGCCCCAGTACCCACTTTACAGATGTGGAAACTGAGGCTCAGTGAGATAAAGTGACTGAGCCATAATTAGAACATAATTAGGCACATAATTATATAATTAGCAGCAATGCTGGGATTTGGCCCGTGTCTAATTCCAAATCATCTGGTTTTTCTATTACACCATCTTGCTTAGGTCAGCACCCACCTTGAGAGGGGTAGGTTGAGCCTTGGGTCACAAAGCTGGTGGGTTTCTGGTACTGGGTGTGGCTCCAGAGCCTGAGCTCATCCATCCCCACTAAACCTGAGAGACGGAAGAGGCCTAGCAGAGGCAAAGACACACATAAGGGAACAGGGGCAAGGGCAGCAGAAGCCCAGGGCCCCACAGTGTGTGGGGTATAGGGAGCTCCAAGCTCAGGTAGGGCAGCTTCCGGAGGAGACATCCTTGAGCTGAAGGACAGGAAGAGAGCAGCTGCCCCAGGAGAGCACAATGCTTAGGGAACAGCAGGTGAGTGTACCTGTCCCTGATAGAGTGAAAAATCTGAGGTCAGCAAAGGCACAGATTTAGGATGTGGTGCAGCTAACATTCAAAGTCAAGCCCACAGTAAGGGAAATGAAGGTGCCCGTGTGTGTGTGTGTGTGGGGGGAGGGGTGGTCTGGCTCAGTCCTAAAGCCCTGAGTGCTCACCAATGGGCAAGGATGCTGCCCATTCTCTCAGGGGCCCTGGTAACACTATGCCCTCACTCTCCTTCCTCTGGCCTCTCTGATGTCGTCGCTTTGGGCTCTCCCGTTCCCAGCCTTCTGCTGCATCCTGGTACATGGAGGTCATTTAGCTTTTGTGGGGGTGAAGCCTCCTTCCACTCCCCTCAAGAGAGGAGCCGTGCATCCCCAGCAAACAGCCCCAGTGCAGCACAGCCTGGCACGCTATGGAGTCCAGAAACTGCAGCAATCCTAACCCTGCATTCAAGGGCTGGGTATGCGCACATCAAGTCCTGGAAAATCTCCTCACCTCTTCCTGGCTCATGAAGGGGAGAAAGGCCCTCCTAACAGTGAATGTCTCCCCCTGAGAACAAGGCTCAGCTTAGATCACAGGCAAACTAGAAAGGCTGCAGTGTGGGCTCTGACATGCCTTTACTTTCCTCAGTCAATTAACAGAAACATCACAAGTTCTAATAGACTGGGGTTTGTTATATTTTGTCACTAAAAGCAAAATCAAGCCAATGAATCAAAACTGCATTGTTTTCAGACCACAAGGGCACCTTCACACTCAAGGTTCAGATGGAAAACCAGTTAGGATTCAATTCACCTAGAGAATTTTTACACTAAATCAAGGGTGTTATAAAATTAAAATTAGCATATGCACATCATTTTCTCTTACTTTAAAAATAAAATATTTAGAAACAAGGATGTAGAATTATGGGATCAAATGTTTCTTGACAAAAATAATACAGTTTATCTCACACTATCAAAAGTGAAATGATGCTTAGGTATGAATCTAATAAAATGTACAGGATGCTGAAAACTATAAAATGCTGATGAAATAAATCAAAGACAAAACAAAAATTTTAATACTGTGTTCAATGATTAGAAGACTCAACGTAATATAGATGCTGATATTCCTATCACTGTTTGTAGGTTTAATGCAATCTGTAACAAAATTCTTGCAAGGTATTTCATAGACATAGATTAGTTTGTTCTAAAATGCATCTAAGTAGGTGGAAAGAAGGAAGAGAAAGAGAAATAAAGCAAAGAAACTGGGAAGAATCACTCTTCCTGGAGTTAAATCTCACTAGATAGCTCCAGAAATCAAGACAATGTAGTATTGGCAGGGGATAGAAACATTGATCAACAGAAAATGAAGAACCCAGAAATGAGCCCACATGGATTGTTTACAAAATTCAAAGGCAATTCAAAAGAGGAAAAAGGAGTTTTTCCAACAAATGGTTCTGGACCATTTGAACATCCATAGGCCAAAAGTCAACATCAATGTAAGCCTCACACCTTATACAAAAATTAACTCATAATTGACTTAAATGTAAAATAAAAAGCTTTAAACCTTTTAAGAAAAAAAAATAAGAGAAAACCTACAAGACTGAGGACTAGGCAAACTATTCTTAGATTTGATACCAATAGCACAACACACAAAAGGAAAAAAATAAGTAAATCAGATCTCATAAAAATTAAAACTTTTTACTCTGTGAAATCCTAGTAAAGGTTGAAACACAGCCTACAAACTGGAGGAAAAATACTTGCAAACTACATACTCAACAAAGGACTTGTATTTAGCATATATAGAGAACTCTCAAAATCCAATGTAAAAAAAACCAAACAAACCAATTAGAAAATAACTAAAGGCCTGAACTGATATTTTACTGAAGAGGATATCCAGATGTCCAAAAAAACCACATGAAAAGATGTTCAACATCATTACCTATTAAGAAATTGAAACTAAAACCACAATAAGATATCACTACTTGCCTATCAGAACAGCTAAAAAAAAAATAGTAATAAAACTAAATGCTGGTGAGTATGCTGAGAAACTGGATGACGCGTATATTGCTATTGTGAATGTAAAATTGTACAATGGGGCACATGGGTGGCTCAGTCGGTTAAGCGTCCAACTTTGGCTCAGGGCATGATCTCATGGTTCGTGGGCTCGAGCCCCACGTCCGGCTCTGTGCTGACAGCTAGCTCAGAGCCTGGAGCCTGTTTCAGATTCTGTGTCTCCGTCTCTCTCTGACCCTCCCCTGCTTGCTAGCTCTCTCTCTCTCTCTCTCTCTCTCTGTCTCTCAGAACTAAATAAAAACATTAAAAAATAAAATGAAATAAAATTGTACAATCACTCTATAAAATAATTTAGCAGCTTATTTTAAAACTAAACATTTAATTACCATATGACCCAGCAGTTGTAATTTTGGATATTTTTCCCAATAAAACTTACATTCAAGGAATGTCCATAGCAATTCTATTCATTATAGGGTAGGAATAGTTCTGAATCTTGATTGTGGTGGTTACTAGGAAGCTATACATGTGCTAGACTTCATCGAACTACACACAAACCTGTGCACACATACACACATACACACAAGAACTAATAAAACTAGTGAGATCTGAATAAGCCTTATGGTTAATGTGGAAGAAGCTGGGTCAAGAGGCTTGGGATCTCTGCAGACTTCTTTGCAACTTCCAGTGACTCTACGATTATTTCAAAGTAAAAAGCACCTTTTTCAAGGACAATTAAAAAAGTAAAAAGCTATTTTCTGAAGACTCACGCAACTGAATTTCTAAGTCAGCTGTAGATTCACTATCTAAGTCTTTGCAGATTCTCGGAGTGAGGTAATGACACACTGTGACCTGAGCACGGTGGGGTCAGCAATCTGGGGGAAAACAGTCTCTTTTGAGCATATGGAACCCCGTGTTCCACCTGACCCATTTGTGAACACGCAGATGAGCCCCCTCAGTGACTAAGTGGGGATGTGAGCCCAGGCGAAGCACTGACCTCCCCCAGCCACAGAGCTCTGCTCCCCTCATGCCTCCTTTCCCTTCTGAGAGGGAGGCTCTTGTCCTCTGCTATTTAAACACATGGCTTCAAGTTTTAATCAAGGAGACTTTAGAGGACAAACATGCTTTCCACAGAAATCTTGCAGATGGAATGAAGTCTGATCATTCAGGTGACAGCTTCTTCAGTGACTTTATTGAAGCATTAACACATTATCATGGTTGAACAAAGGTGGCCTAGAATTTACAAAGTCTGTTCCAAGTATAGAAATACTTTATCCCCTAGACTTGGCTAATTCCATTCTAATTAAATCTAGATGGAACCCTTCATGGCTTCAAAAATAGAGTGAAAAGTAAATGCCTCCAGCTCGACAACCATTATGTGATGCATTTGGTCTCATTTGAAGCAAACGTTCTGCACTGAGACATTCTCATACCTGGATGAAGAGGTGTCCATTAGTCCAGGTGACAGCTAAACCATCTCTTCTAACTGGACTTCACATGTTTTGGTAAACAGGAATGCGTTCCTTTCTGCTACTGGTAGAAATAATAAAAGCCAAATTTTATTGTCTACTCTACCAGGCACTATTATTTTTATTATCCCCATTCTGACAATGAAAATGCCTAGATTCAAAGAGATTAAATGACCTTCCCAGGGTCAGAGGCCTGTAGGAGCTGGATCTAAACCAAGATAACTTGTGTGCAAAGCACATGCTGTCTCTACCCCATGCTCCCTCCCACCACCATGTGTGCAGCACTGTACAGATACCACGCAAATGAGAATAAAACTAAGGCCTTGTCTCGGGGTACATGGACTCACATATGCGGGATAACACAAGAGGGGTCATTGCATTCAGTGATGGTGTGTCCATCAGACCACAGAGCAGGAGAAGTTCTAAAAAGGGGGCAGTCAGTGGCCTAGAGGGGCAGAAGAGGGAGGCCAGGGGAGGGGAGGGGAGGAGGGCAGCCCCTCAGAGGACAGGCAACATCAGCAGGAGTAGGTGGAGTGGGCATTCTGTGGTTGCTGTTAATGTGTTACAGTGACAAAGTTTATGCATTTTTACTTTATTTCCTACCATCTTACTCTGACTTCTCAAAGCAAGTATTCCTGTGGGTAGAGAATAGTTCAGCACATCAGGAAAGGTGTGGTTTCCATTGATTGCCTCATTTAATATATTTACATTTATGTATTTATTTTTGAGGAAAAATTAAACAGGTTTTCAGAACAGCTGATCTTCCGGGTGAGTGGGTCAAGCAACATCATGATAACAGCAGAAACTATTTACTGAAGGGGTATATGTGATCTTTCATTCATTCACTTATTTATACCCATTTTTTTCCAGAGAGGATTTCAGAGGATGGGTACCTATCATAAGCTTGGGTTTTTGCAAACCTTGTTTCTTACCACCATGCCTTCAACATCCCTGTGATACTTACCTAGTTAGCAGTTTGTATATGATGTTGTTTCCCCAAAACCTGACATTGAGGGAACAGGCTATCTCCTAGAGCTAAACGGTACATCACACAGAATGGACCAACAGAGAAGCCAAACACCTACTGTGCCAAAATGGCTCCCTCAGTAAGATGAGATCATTATCTGACAAAGGACAGTGACCCAAAGTCACACACTCCATGGACCTGTAGGACTTGAACTAGTTTTATATGTAACCCAGTAAACTAACCTTGGTGTTTTTAATTAAACTACCTGTAAACACCTGGCCTCCTCAAACGCTCTTCAGACTGGTTTTGACATTTTACTGGTTCCCGCATTAATTAATGAGCTGAATAAGCTCTTTGACATATGTTTGTCATCAAAGATATAATTTTTAACCTTGGGAAAATGATACCTTTACACAGTAAACATGAAAAAGAAGATATCTCCCTGAGGCAAGCAAGCACTTTGTGGGTGGACAAATGTGGTGTCAAATTGCAGCCTCACTACCTGCCTGTTAGGACGAGAGGCAAATTACCTCACTCCTAAATCCCCAGCTCTATCCCTGCAAAACAAGGACAATATTTGCCCTGCTGTTTTGTTATGAAAATTAAATGAGATAATACATAAAGGCAATTTAGTACATTGGGTGAACCCAATAAATAGTCTATTACTATTGTAAATATTGATATTACTGATAATACTGCCCATAAGGTCATCCTGCCTCTACATATAATTGACGAGACCAAGGGTGGAGACACCAGACCAAGCAAAGCCCATGAAACTCTCTCCCTTCCTCCCTCTCTCTCTCTTTCTCTCTCTCTTCCTGCCTCTCTTTCTCTCTCTTTCTCTCTCTCTTTCCCTTTCTCCCTCTTTCTCTCCTTTTCTAGTTCTCTCTCTCTCTCTCTCCCTCCCTCCCTCTCTCTCTCTCTTTTTCACTTTCTCCTTCTCTCTCTCTCTCCCTCTCTTCCTCTCTCCCTTCCCCTCTCTCTCCTTCTCTCTCTCTCTAATTCAGAATAAGAATTCAAAGGGATCATTCCGCCTTTGTTAATTATTTGAACTAAAGGTTGAAACTGAGGCTATATTTGTGGTAACTGCCTTCAACCCTGTACGTGAGCATGAAGAAGTAGAGGAACTTGGTTTGCAAACAGATTAAAAATCAAAAAAATGGAAGTAGTAAATGCTCAGACAAAAAAGAAAGAGCAGATAGTGAAAGAAATGAGGACTTGCTCCTAGAGGATGTCAATGCCCCATGCAGCCCAGGTCCCTGCCTGGGGCCCCATGAATTGTCCGCCTGTGGATGCTTAACAATAACTATCTCTTCATAGCTGAAGCTGGGATGAAATCCTATCAGTCACGTGAGCTTTGACTATAATATTGTTATTGCTATTGATGCTACTATTGTTCCTACTATTCTCCCAAAGACTCACACAGAGAATGAGACAGGTCCAGATGCCTCTGTGGGGTCTGGGGACCGGATGCTGAGTGGGGCTCACTGCCCTGGCATCTCCAATGTCAGCTCACATTGGTCCTGGAGGCCCAGGTTAGCCAAACCCCTGGCAGCCCCAGCGTCAGGCTAGGTGGCCTTACAACCTGGGAATCAGGTCCTTACCCCTTTCTACACGATGAAAATTAGGTTCCCTTCCAATCCCTGTTCTATAGTTCACTCTACCAATATGTGCCCTTTTCAAATGTAACCAAGATCATCTTCCATGATCTGGAAGAGATTACACAAATACCTCAGACTCTGCAGGTGAACCCAACTTTAATAAATATGCAGGCTCCAGCTTTTATGTGTCTGATTAACCAGGGAGATATTTGCTTTATAAACCCCACCGTCTGAGAGCCAGCTTTCTGAGTTCATTTAAGCATGGATTTTTGGGCATACTTTTTTCACTTTACATATGGTAAGTGGATAGATTTTATGTGTATATTTCCCTTTGATCAAAGTACAGGTGTAGCTATGATCTGACTCAAGCTATAACGCGTGACGTACCCGGAAAGTCCTGTGACTCTTCCCAGTCTACCTCTGGCCCCTCAGGACAGTCACTGCTCTGATTTCTCCCATCAGAAATCATATCTGACTGTTCTTGAACTTCATATAAGTGGAATGTTAGAGTGTATTACCATTTGAGTCTGGTGTCTTTCGCTCTGCATAAATCTTTGAAATTCATCCTTATTGTTGCATGGATCGATAGCTCATTCTTTTTTATTGCTGAATGGAATTCTGATGTATTGAGATAGTGCAATTTTGTTCACCCTTCCACCTTTTGGTGGACATTTGGGTTGTTTCCAGTTTTGAGCCATGATACATAAAGCTGCTATAAACAGTCTTACATAAGTCTTTGTGTGGACATTTATGGTAATTTCTCTTGGGTGAGTATTTAAGAATGGAGCTGCCCTGTTAGGAAAATACCCAAACTCACCCACTGCCAGATGGAGAACCACCTAAGCCAACAGAGCTCAGTCTTGCCCAGACTCTCTGGGTCTGCTTTGCTATTGTTTGCCTACCTGTTCTGTTTTCCAGCCATCAATTATATTCCTTCCCCCAGAGGCAAGCATCCTGCTCATGGCCTTGTCTCTTCTGTTTCAGCAGGAAACTTACTCAAGGAGGACTAATGAAAATTATAGCTATTTATCCACCAAAGCTATGAAATCATACATTATGGCTCCCAGAGCCCCAGATCATTGTACTGTGACAAATAGGATTGTTTCCCTGAGTACCCAGGAGTGGGAACAAAAGTAAATGCATGTAGGATTTTCCTTCTATTTGATTTTCAGAAGATTAAGCTATGAAAATAGCTTAGTATATTTTTAAAGTATCAATCAGGTGCTTGTTAGGAGTGTCAAAGAAAAGATGCCTCTGCATCAACATCCAAGCTTCCAAATTCAATACAGAATTCCAAAGTAAACAATTCTTCACGGAGAAGCCATGATGGAATGTCTCCCAAACCAGGAGACCCTAGGCTGTTGTTTCCAGCTCCTAGGACTCCCCCTACTGACATATCTGGGAGCTGCCACAACAACCCTCTCTCCTTTCTGTTTAACAAGTATCCTAGAGGCCCCATTGTGTGCAGGCCTTTGGGGATGAAGAGACCAGATGGTATTCATGGGCTCAAGATCAGGGAATCAGGTGATGGAGGAACTTCATATGTAGGGCACATAAGGGGCCTGTCACCCTGGCTGCCCCAGAGGATGCTTCCCAGAGAATCCAGCTTTTGAGCTAAGCTTTAGGACATGAGAACACAAAATTGTATGCCGTTTATATTTTAATAAAGCCAGAGAAAGAGAGATTCTGGTAAAGAATAGCAGGAAGAGCCTTCCAGGTGAGAGGAGCACCTGGTGCAGAGCCATGAAGCCCTGAGAGAGACCAATTATTCAGAAGCTCCCCAGACAAAGTTTGATCAGAACACAGGTGGGGAGAGGAGAAACAGGAGAGGGTGCAGGAGCCAGGCCAGCTGGGGACCTGTGAGCCTTCAGGACAAAGGGATCCTGGGGGCAGAGCCCAGGTGAGGCCCATGTAGGAGGCCATGGGTATGGGCATGTGCACAAGTCAATGTGTGTGTGTGTGTGTGTGTACATGTCTTTGATCTGTGTGACTGCATGTGAGAGCATATGTGTCTGCATATATGAGTGTGCAGGCTCTCACTCCTGCTCCAAGATGGCGCTAGAGCCAGGTTGTGCCCGCTGGATCCCTGGAAAGCCAGAACTGAGGTTAAATTCCATTTTGCAGAATTTCTAAGCACCATCTTCTAGAACAATTTACACAGTTTTCATTCACCCTCACAGCAACCTAGACATTTTCATCCTTACTTTACAGAGGAGGGAACTGAGGCCCAGGAACACTGCTCATAAGGCAAGGAGCTAACTCCGAGTCACTTCTTTTTAACATCTGGCCACTAGCCTCTGGGTCAACACCACAGGGCACTGGGCCAAGTGGCCAGTTCTCCTTTCCTTTGAAAAGAGAACTCAGTCATTTCTAAAACCCCTGCGTAGAGAGGAGAGTCACCCAGGTACTGGCCGGCAGTTGTGGTGCTGAAATGGGAAAGAAGCACAGAATAGAAAGGGAGACAATAATAAGGAAAGACTTTCAGCTTCCCTTTTCCTGGTTCCTCATCCCCAAATAGACAGTGGATCCGGAATGCTCAGGCTGGGTTGGCCAATGCAGATGACATTGAATGTGGTAATTATATAATTCTGAGATAGCACAGCCTAGCTCTGCTACAAGTGGAAGGAGAGCACTGTGTACCTTCAGCCCTCTGGAGGTACATTGCATTTGTGTCAGTCAAGAACCGACACCTTCTACTTTGCTGGGAGCTGGGATGCTGGGATTTCAGATCCAGAGGCCTCACTGTAGGGAATACACAGATATCCTGTGTGACAGGAAGTTCATGATGCCCAGACACAGAGAGACACAAGACAGAAGGGCTTGCTCCTTAAAATTCAACCTATACTCGCTGTTTTCTGTTGCCTTCTTTCATACTTCCTTTTTACTTTGGAGGTTTCCACTTCAGAATACACTTCAGCCATTTTCTGGACCTGTTTATGCATTATTGAAAGGTTTCCTGATCACCAGGAGGAATGCATGTAGAGGAGGCTTGTCACCTTGTGATGATGGAGATTTTCTCTGGCCTCTGAAGTCCTCATTGTCTTCCATGCAATGACACCAGCCTATGTTGCTGCCATGCTAAAAACACTCCAAGGAAGGACAGACAGTGTGAGCCCACGAAGGACCACAAGACAGAACTGATGAACCAACAAGCCACAGCAATGCCTGGCCCTTCCGAAAGACTGGACTGAGGAGGGACCGTTTGTAATTGGCTGGAGGAACTGCTAGGAAGTTACCTAAGGGATAGAGGGGTGCTGATGCATAAGGGCACATGTACCCCAATGTTCACAGCATCACTTTCAACAGTAGCCAAATCATGGAAAGAGCCTAAATGTCCATCAAGTGATGAAAGGATCGAGAAGATGTGGTTTATCTATACAATGGCGTATCTACTACATGGCAATGAGAAAGAATGAAATGTGGCCATTTGTAGCAACATGGATTGAACTTGAGGGTGTTATGGTGAGCTAAATAAGTCAGGCAGAGAAGGACAGACACCATATGTTTTCACTTATAAGTGGAACAGGAGAGACTTAACGGAGGACCATGGGGGAGTAGAAGAGGAAAAAATATTAGGGGAGAGGGAGGGAGGCAAACCATGAGAGACTCTTGAGGGCTGAGAACAAATTGAGGGCTGATTGGGGTGGGGTAGAAGGGAAGGGGGGTGATGGGCATGGAGGAGGGCACTTGTTGGGATGAGCACTGGGTGTTATATAGAAACCAACTTGACAATAAACTATAAAAAAAAAGAAAGAAATTGGCTGAAGGAAGAAGAAATGAGATACAATGGGTCACACACACTCTTAACACAAACAGAGAAATTATTAACCTGCTCAAGGGCTGACCTGAAAGCTACTTCACACAGAACCAGAGCTCAGAAGGAAGATCTCAGCCTCCTCACAGGGCAGGCTACATGGTGACCACCTTGTCTTTCAGTCTTTCACATTCAGGTCAGCTAGTCAATTGCCGAGAGTGTCTGGGTGGCCAGCTCTGCACCAGGTGCAGGGAAGTGAGGGAGGCATGCCCCTGCCTTCATCACCCAGTCCAATAGGAAGAGAACCAGAGACAGAGAGTTTCAATCATACCATCTGTCTGTGGACCTAATCTATTCAACTGATATTTATTGAGCACCTGCTGTGTACCTGGTACTACCCTGTCAACAGAGAAACATTCTGCCCTCACGGAACGTATGCTGTAGTGAGAGGAAATAAAGAATAAGCAATAAATAAGAAAAGTCAGTGGTATGAAGTATGAAGTAAAAGGTGATGTGTCCCATGTGAAAGACTAAAGCAAGGGAGGGTAGGGAGGGTCAGGGAGGAATGAGTGTTACACATTTAAACACTTTACTTATGAAGATGGGGAAGCCTTTACCTGATGAAGCAGCATCAGCACAGATATCTGGGGAAGCAAGCTGGGTAAGTGTCCCAGGAGAGCCACTATTGAGGGAGCAGCAAGTGCAGGGGCCTGCCTGCAGGGGCACTCCAGGCAAAGGAGGGGACAGCAGGGAGGCGGTGGGGTGGAGGGAGAAGGGACACTAGGAGGCGGCACTCGCTTCTTACTTGCTCAAAGGTTTTTCTGAAGTGTGCTGGTGGTGGTTCAGCTGGGATGGTAATGCCCATTAGGAAGGGGGCTGGAAACACATAGGGGCATGTTTTGACCAGGGAAATTCCTGCCATTTTCTGGTGGAACACAGATGGTGTTGAAGGAAAGCTCTAGCCCTAGAAAGATCTGCCATGTCTCAGACCCCACAACTGCTCATGTCTGCAGGGACCTGCTCTCAGTGACCCCAGCTCAGACCTAACCACTTTACAAGCAAACCAAGGTAAGTGTGTGGCTTCAACATGCCAAGGACAATTCAGGAACACCACGCCACAGCCCATCTGACCTAAGCCATTCCCGAGGCTTACTCACTCTTTGGAAGATGGCATCACCACATAGACCCCTGCAGACACTCCCAGACCACATATCACCGTGCAAGGCCACCCCACATTCATGCAGCCCCTGACCTTGCCTGGCATCATGATGTTCATGTTATGTTACTAAAAATTGCCTTCATATTATTTGTATTTTCTTTCCCACAGAGCATAATACAGTCTTTTGAAAATGTAGATGGAGGTGTTGGGCTCCTTTTAGCACAATAGAGAAGGATTACTGAGCGCTGATAAGGTGAGATTGCCTGCCATGGGCGTCTGAGAGAACTGATGAGGTGCCACTTCCGGCTAGGGTTTGAGCAGGATTGCTGTAAGCTGCCCCTGCCTTGGCGGCACAGGCAGGAGCAGTGAGGCCAGTCAAGAGGCTTGTGCTGAATCCAGCTGACGGTCAGCGGTGGCTCGGGTCCAAGCAGTACCTGAGAAATCAGACAAAAGTGGCCAAATTCTGTTCATGTTTTAAAGGTAAAGCTTATGGATTTGCTGATGCACCAAATGTGACTATGAAAGAAAAGGAGTAAGGGTAAGTGCAAAGATTCTGGCCAGAACAACTAGAAGGGCAGAGTTGTCCCAGACTGAGATAGGGCAAGTTACAGAGGCACAAGACGGAAGAGGGGTGGGGTCAGGACTTCAGATTTGGACCATGCAGTTAGAGTTGCCTTTTCATGGAGATGAAAATGGGCAAATGGAAATATTGCAGAGGAGGCTGTGAAAGCAGAAAAAGAAGGTACCTAACTCAGCCCGAGAGACTAGACGACTTCCTGGAGAAGGAGATGCAGGGGTTGGGGCTTTGAAGGGTCAATAGGAGTTAGCTGGAGAAGAAACACACTCCAAGCAGAGGAAATAGCATGACCAAAGGAGGCAGCACAGTGGCTATGCAGAACCTCCAAGCCATCAGGTAGACAAGGCTCTGTGTGCCCTGAAAGTAGGAGCTGGAGCTGGAGGGCCACGGGAAGGCCGCACGTCTGTCCTGCAGGCAAGGGAAGTCACTGAAGGGTTCCCACGGGTCAAATTCTTCCATATCTTCTGGGAAGACAACAGCAGTGTTCCAGCCCCACCTTCTCACTTCTTAACCAACACCTTACATACATCAGAGCATTTTGTCTTGTTTTCTCTCCAACTGCAGGATAAGCTCCTTAGAAGGAAGATGCCTTGTATCAGGGAGTCTAGGAAATGACGGCTGCACAGCACTTGGAGAACCCCATGCCAGGAGTAGTTGAGTAGGATGCAGCCCTCCAGATGGGGAAGGCGCCCCAAGATTATACGAGACGGTCTGTGCAAGCACCTGACACCCAGAAGTGCCCAAGAAGCAGTGCCAGCTGAGGCCCTATCTGATCGCCTCTTTGGCTAAATGGGGTGAGGCCTTCGGGGTGCGGGTAGTGGAGAGCATGGGCAGGGCTGGAAACACCATCTGCTCCCCCACCCCCGCTGTCCACACAGCACTAGTGCTCCCACATGTTGCCCTCCAAGCACTGCTCCATTTAATCCTCCCAGCACCTGGACAGGACAGCTTCAGGACCCCCATCACTGTGGCCAGTGAGACCCTCAGAGAAGTAGTCAGAACACAGGTGAGGCCAAACACTAGTGGCTGGGAGCAGCCGGTCCAGCTGCAGAGCTGGCCACACCTGCTGGGTGTGCAGCTTCCTGCCTGAGCTAGCCAAGCAGCAGGGCCTCAGCTGGATGCGAAGGGAGAGGGGGAAGCCTGGAACAGACTTGAGGAACTCACCTCCTGCACCCCTGTCCAGCCTTTTTGTGGGGTGATGCTGGGCCAGCCCTGGCTGCAGGGAAAGTTAATTTCTTGGCACAAGGGATGCCAGGGAGCTGGCCCTCTAGCCCCTGCCTCCATCATGAGTGACTGCATGGCCTGAGCCCTTCCAGGAGACAGGGACTGAGGTGGGGTCAGCCTCATTGACCTCACTTCCTAGCACAAGTGGCCTTGGAGCTGAACCTTGGGGGCTGAGCAGCAGAGACTGGGTGATTCCAGTAGGGATCTGGGAGCTAAGTCAGGGGTCCTTCCTGGACACAGCCCCTCCTCACACATTTACTGAGCATGTTCCCAGAGGCTGCCCAGTGGGCGGTGGGTGTAGAAGCCCTGCCTGGCAGCGCCCCACATCTGGCTGCACACTTCAGTCATCTCCACTAGAAGCCCTTCTACACACTGTTCTCAGGATACCAGCCCCCACCCCCCACCGCCCGCATTAAATTTGAATATGACAGATACACTGTGCTCTGCTTACACAGTCTGTTTACCAGGGCCCTGCACTGTGAGGCCCAGCTTTCACTGTGGGGAGTGCTTCAAAGAAGCCATGACAGGCACCTGCGTGAGAGCTGGGTCCCAAGGGAGCCCCCAAAGCAGCATAAAAGGAAAGCACTGAGTTTCTGGGTATTGAAGCCTTGGGTTAAAAGTGGGTCCCTTGCTCTGGCAGACTGGAAGGGGTGGAGGCAAAGGGGGAGGCTTGGAACAAAGCACCTGTTAGCCTGAGTGACTGGGGAGAGTGGAATGAAATTAACACGTCAGCTCCCTTCACAGCTTACCAGCAGCATGGCACCCCTTCCTGAGTCCTGACAAGGGCTTTGAGAGCCATGCACTCTTGCTGTCCTATGGAGGAGGGGACTGGGGCTCAGAGCGGCCCAGCAACTGGCCGCGTGGATGACAGGGCTGAGGCTCAGCTCTGGAGTCTTGATACCTGTCTGTGAAGCTGCAGAACAGAGCCAGACCCCAGCCCTGGAGCACAGGGTCCTGTGTGCAGACAGTGAACAAACAAATCATGTCCCACTGAGCTCGTGGCATGAGGACAGGCAGGAGACAGCTCTGCATATGGCATGTCTGAACTCCTCTGGAATGTGATGAGGGCACAGGAGGAACAGAGGAAGCAGCAGACTTCTAGAAGTTGCTGGGGCTGCTAAGCTGAGATCTGGGGGACGTTCAGAGACCACACAGCTTTCAGGAAGAAGCACAGTGGAGGCAGAGGTGGTCAGGGCCACTGTGGCCAGGCCCCGAGGAACAGGCCTGGAGTGAGGTCCGTATGGCCAGACAGCAGCACTCCCAGGATGCAGGCCAAGTGGGAGGCACTCCAGGTACCGGAGGAATCTCTCAGGGACTCCCAGCAGCTCTGTGATTCTGCAGTGATTTGGGAAACCAAGGTTCATGCAGAGATGCTGAATCCCTCCTGGGGTTGTGCTCCCTTTGGCTGAGGAAGCAGACCCATATATTACTGGTCACAAACGTTATGCAAAATGTAGCAGCCCAACGTATAACACATGCACAGGTGGGCTCACACCAGAGCAATGATCCACTCAAAACATCTCTGCCTGCTGCCTCTTTGTCAAGCTGGCAGGCATGCCAGGCACATGAGGCTGTACCTGATCTTGAGGGGCTTGTGTATTTCACACTTCTTAGAAATTTAGTTTGGTGTGATTCACACACTTGCAATAAATACCAAAGGGATTGCCAGACGGTGTGCTTCTCTAGGGAGGGCCAGTAGAACTCAGCCCTACCTCCAACCTGGGTCCCTGCTGCATTCTGCAAACTTGTGCTTGCCACCATTCTGTTTTGCACTTTAAAATATTGTTTTAAAGTGTAAGGTGTAGGTCGCAAGTCATTTTGTCTAATTCTATGGCTTTACATCAAATCTCAGTGTGGCTGGAGACCTATTCCACATGAGTGGGCATGATTCTTACATACACAATGGGTAATCTCTTGGACTGGAAAGGACAGGGCTAGTTTCATGGGAAAGAAAGTGTGTGCTCTGAGTGTGAATGAATGTGTGTACATGTGTGTGAACATGCATGAACACCTAAGACAGCGTGTCTCTTCCCTCCCATTTTCATCTCTGTTCATAAGCAACAGTAACTCCACAGCCTGTATACCCATCATCCTCAGCTGAGCAACTTGAATAACTTGCAGATGAAAAGGAGGGTGAACGGGCAGCAGAGCTCTCTTCCCAGGTGCTGGGGGTGAGCATCCAGCTGTCAGGCCCTCTGGTGCTGGGCAGGATGGGGAGGGGCTCCGTGCACAGGGCCTGGCCCCCATATCCCCTTGATGGTGTCTACAGTTCCTTGAACTGTGAGGGCCACCACTTTCTGAACAGCAGGAAATGAGCCAGCAGCTACAGTGGTAGGTCTCCCAATCTTTACAACAACCCTCGTAGTAGTAGGAAGTGGAGCCTCAGGAGATCAAGTTATCTATGTGACTGTTGCTTTGTTTGTGCCAGGAAGGCTTCCCGCATTCAGTGCAAGGCAAGACAAGCTAAATGTAGATGGGGAAACTAAATGTAGGTGGAGAAAAAAGAGGCAACAGTAAAACAAGGGTAAAACAGAGAGATGGAGACAGCAATACATGAGGAAACACTATGGTCTGAGAGAGGGCCAGCAGGCCGAGCAGAGGGACCACGCATGCTGCCTGCAGCGCCCGTAGCGGGAGTGGGGCTGGCTCTCCGACCCTTGCCCAGAAAGGCTGTCGGTGGCAGCCAAGAGGTGAGATAAACAATGTTCTCCGTGGAAACTTCAGGAAACGCCTTTCTCGGGGCGCCTGGGGGGCTTAGTCGGTTAAGCGTCCGACTTTCGCTTAGGTCATGATCTCGCGGTTTGTGGGTTCGGGCCCCGCGTCGGGCTCTGTGCTGACTGCCGGCTCAGAGCCTGGAGNAAAAAAAAGGAAATGCCTTTCTCTGTGCGTCCTCTCTGCACACAGCCCCCAGAGGATGCTGCAGGGAAGCCGAGAGCCTCAGGAAGACCTGGGATGGGTCAGCAGTTTTCTGGGCAGGAGATAGAGGGCGAGCACCACTGTGTGGTCCAGGCTTGGTCTGATGACCCTACAGCTTTGTGGTGTGGAAGCGCTCCTTCCACTGGGGAACATCACATGAGCTTCCAAATGAAGCCAGCCTGGGCTGCATCTCTGCCCCAGTGCTGTCAGGGGAAAGAGACTTAGCCTGGGACCTTTGTGCCTGGTCTCTAGCATGAAGTCAGGGCCACCCCTGCCCCCCATTAGCCCAAGAATGGTCACTTCCCACTATGAAGAGACAGAATCCCAAGAGGGGCTGACATGTGGGGCTGGGGGAGTCCCATACCTATCAGGAAATCTTGTCTATCCTGGTCTCAAAATATCTTAGAGCAGATAAAATGTCTGGTGGGGCACCTTCAAGTCCCCTGGAGACATCTTGCTCACTTCTTCTATCTCCCTGAAGCCAGTGATTCCGTTCATTCACTCACACATTCATTTCTTCAACAAAGATTTTGAGTACCTACTCTGCACAAGGTGCTATGAACACAGTAGTGAAGAAGGCGGCAAGGTCCCTGCATAAGCAAGAGATCAAGTCTAGTGTGTTAATCCTACTTCAGCCTTCTTTGTCACCTTCCTGCCCATGATGGGCTACTCCTACTTGAACTGGCATCTCCTGTAACTGGAAATCTAAACCTCACCTTTCTCTCAAGATGAATCTCAAATGGAGCTGCTTCTATTCACTGTCTTCCCTGATTGTCCAGTTGAGAGGGAACTCAACAGCTGACCTTCAAAGATATTTGTTCTACTCCTCTTCCATGGTTTTTAGCATTTTTGCTTTTACTATTTTTTTTATTTAAAAAGAGTTGCATATTCTCCCATGATGGTGCCCTGTAAAATTATATGCCCATTACATCCCTTACCCTCACCTCACTTCCTCCCTACTTTGTAAACTCTGGTTTATCTGGTTCCAGAGAAATCCAGACATTGAACAAGAAGCGTGCTGTGAAGACAAGAAAAAGAAAAGGTCTGATGTCCCTGCAGCCTTGTGGTGTGGAAGTGCTCCTTCCATTGGGGAACATCCCATGAGTTGTCTCAGTGCACAGCCCTCAATGATACACCTTATATTTTTGACTGGAGAACAGGTAAATTAACATGGAAATATGCTTCCCGAAGGAACCCACGATGATGGAACATTAATTTATAGACTTCAGATCCCGTATCACAATTGTAGTTAAATAATTATTGGTACTGATTTTTTGGTAAGTTTTCAAAGATTATGGTTTGGTGATAGGTGCACATTAGGGCAGATTTGTGTTACTATTCCACAATACACAGAATATGCCCTGTCTATATCTATATTAGTATTTATTTATAGGTATGTCTAGTCAATATGGACATAAGTATAGATGATGGAGAGATACAGTCATGTAGATAGCTCCTCTTCATTTCTTATTCCCATTTCCATTCCTCAGATGCACTCAAGGTGTTTAATATATGTCCTTAAATATGCATACCTTTTTATAACAGATATAGTACTATTTTGTATACTTATACTGTAAATTACATGAGTTATATTAGGCTTTAAAATTTCATTCTGTTCCTTCTTTCACTTGACCATGGGTTTAATTTGTATCATTTTGTCTATATGTATCTAGCTTTGCTTCTCAGTGTTGTGTAGTGTTATTCCACAGTTTGCTTCCACCTTATGTTATATCCAATGCCAGACAGTAAACATCAAGTTGCTTCACTTTATTCTGTCATAAATGAAAGAACAGATCTCTTCCTTATACATGTCTCCTGACGAGGCTGATTAGGATTTCTCAGAGGCATTTAGCTGGAGTTGGGATGTTAGTCATGGGATGTGTGCTCTGGATTTCATCAAGTTCTCTGGGATGGCCACATAGTCGTGTCTGTCCACAACTTTATCAATACATGATGTTATCCCTTCTCTGATTGCTTTCTTGTTGGATGTGAAGCAGTTGCTTTTTTAAATTTACACTGACATTGGCTCATGACTTTGTTATCATCTGGGCTTCCACTTCTGTGAATACTCTATTCTAATTTCATATATCCACTTTTCTACTGAAGTGTCCCTTCTTTTCCATGTAGTGTGAAGAAACTCTTACTGGCTTTGCTTATTCCTATTGCTTTCACTGCTATAACCCTTATTGAACAGAAGTCCTTCAGAGGTAATATTCAGCTACTTGCATTGTGGTTATGATTTGACAGATTTGTTCAGTAATTATTTACTTCATCCCTGTTGTCCTCCACTGGACTCTAAGAATAGGAACCACGGCAGTCTGGTACCCAATGTCTACAATAACACTTGTTATATTAGTTCATGAATCAATATTCAGGGAATGAATACGGTTGGCACCTGTCACATTGTAAGTGCTCAGTAAATGGAAGTTATTACTTTTAATGAATGAGATTTTTCCCAAGGGAAGGTTCTAAAGAAATGTAATGAAGCAGTCTTCTTCAGAGAGAAACACAAACTCAAAACTAAATAAATGGAAATTAAAATACCATTGAACCTCAGAAAACAGGGATGATTTTCGGGTTTTCTTTTTTTATTTATTTATTTAATTTTTGAGACAGAGAGAGAGAGAGACTAGGGGAGGGGCAGAGAGAGAGGGAGACACAGAATCTGAAGCTGGCTCCAGGCTCTGAGCTGTCAGCACAGAGCCTGACATGGGGCTTGAACTCATGGACTATGAGATCATGACCTGCGCTGGAGTTGGACGCTTAACCGACTGAGCCACTCCGCTGCCCCGATTTCTGGGTTTTTTAAAGAGGTTTGAATGTTTTCCTTTAGTGCAGAAAGACTCTGAGAAATGGATCCAGATTTTCCAATTGGGAATACCATTGTCACGGCAGGGTTTTTGTTTGTTTTTCTTGGTGGTGGTGGTTTGTTGTTTGTTTGGACTGGGTTTGGTTTTGAAATAGAAATGTTACCATTAAGCATGGGTAATATGGAAATTCTGGATAATGTGCCATGTCTGAGTGATTCCCGTGCAATGCAGTGAGACTCTTGTTGGAATCCATATAGAATGTGTGATTAGCTCCTCTAATTCAAAAATAATGTTCTAGGAGTACATCATTGCCTTCTCTGAGTTCTTTGGGAGTCACCTGTCAGGCCTCATGCCTTACATTTGGATTACTGTATGTCTAAAGTTTTATAAAAGGAAAAAAAACTTTCAACTTTTACAATGTTTCAGGGAATGCAAGTCCATACACAAGCTTCCCTAAGCAGGCAAGACCACTCCTTTCCCCATTCATGCTTCCCCATATTGGCTGGAAACTGCTTGAAGCCAAAAAAAGACACAGGTGGGAATCAGGTCAGCCAGTGAAGATCAAATAATGTCTCAAGAGGAACAATTCCCAGTACAACAGCCTGAACTCTGCTGAGCTGAATTGCACATTTCCCCAGTGAAATGGTGAAAATTATTTTTTAACACAATCATTTAAACCTTGAAAAATGGTCCTAAAGGCAAATAGCAAACGAAAAAACATCTATCTGAAAAAAATCTACAAAATTTGGTAAGAGAGTCTGTGGTGTTTCAGCAAAAACAGCTCCCTTCCTCCCTACCCCAAGGTCAGTACCACAGGCTCAACTCCAGAGCACTGCAGCCAAGGACACAGGGCTTCCTCTCCTGCTCTCCAAACTGGAGGGCTTTCTTTTTTGGAGGAACTATAAATGAGGGTTTTTTTTTTTTTCATGTTTATTTATTCTTGATAGAGACAGAGCATGAGCAGGAGAGGGGCAGAGTGAGAGAGGGAGACACAGAATCTGAAGCAGCTCCAGGCTCTAAGCTGTCAGCACGGAGCCTGACATGGGGCTGGAACTCAGGAACTGTGAGATCATGCATGACCTGAGCTAAAGTTGTTAAGCTTTAACAACTTTAAACATCTCCCTCACTGAGGAGGGTGATGGGAAAGAGCACTAAAGGGTACAGCACTTCTTTTTGAGGGGATGAAAATGTTCTAAATTTGACCATGGTGATAGTTTTCACGTGACTGTGAATATACTGTACATTTATTGGGTGATTTATGGTATGGTCAATTATACCTCAGTAAGCCTCTCTTACAGGAAACCTTGAGATGTTTCCATGAATATATATGCAGAACAGAACCTGGTAGGTTCTCTGGGAGTTTCTACCACAACTGGTAAATGATAAACTGAGATGTGGCAGAGTCTTCAGCATGTTACCATTATGCTCAAGTACAAGGATTTGCATGTATTTGTTTGTATAGAGTACCTCTACAGTTGGACAAGACACTGGAGACATAGATGCCTCTGGAAGGGGAGCTAGGTGGCAGAAGTGGGGAGAGAGATTGACTCTTCAGTACACTCTTTGCATCTTTTGAATTTTGTATCATATGCATATTCCAGAGTAATGACATTATTAAAAAAATAAAATCATTCAGTGGTTCCTCATTGCCTTTACAGTGAAATCACATTTCAAAGCATGGCATAAAATTCCATCCATGATCCTGAGTTTACCTTGTCTTCATCTTCTCCCCAGCACCTGAACAAAAGAAGAAAGAACTTTCTTCTTAGCCCTTGGCACTCCTCTGTACCACCTTTTGAGTTTTGCCTTCTGAACATGCCCACTCCTTCAATCTCATCTGCCCCTTGACTTTGGACGTACTACACAAGCAATTGGAGAAGCCTCTCCTGACCCATCAGACTGCATGAAATGTCCCTCTATGAGCTCTAACATCTCTCTGTGTCATTCCATTCATTAAAACTGACTGTGGGGCAACCAGATTTCAAGCTCGTGGTGTAGGACCTGGAATACAGCAAGCACTCATGGGTGAGTGAGAGGTGTGAGTGAAGAGGGTAGAAGCAGACACCCCTAAGGACCTACTCGCACAGAGAGCAGATACAGCATGTTTATTGAACTGCTGGACTGTCCCCATGTGTCTAGAATGTGCTGGCTCCTGAGTTATTCCCCAGAAAGAACACCTTAATCTGTTCTTTGTTCAGGTGTAGCCCATTCAGAGGAAAAGCCCAAGCTACACAGCATCAGTGCACTCATCACTGTCATTCCTTCTTACACACAAAAGGTCCATGAGGGGGCGCCTGGGTGGCTTAGTCGGTTAAGCGTCCGACTTTCGCTTAGGTCATGATCTCGCGGTTCGTGGGTTCGAGCCCCGCGTCGGGCTCTGTGCTGACTGCCAGCTCAGTGCCTGGAGCCTGTTTCAGTCTGTGACACCCTCTCTCTCTGGCCCTCCCCTGCTCACGCTGTCTCTCTCTCTCTCTCCTAGAAATAAATAAAACATTAAAAAAAAATTAAAAAAAAAGAAATGA
>NW_027532067.1:802232-898359 GCF_008692635.1 Crocuta crocuta
TTAAGCAGTTAGGGATACATACAGAGAGGTGAAAGGATCTGCCCAAAGTCCCCAGCTCGCAAGTGGTGGCTGTTGGATTCAGACCTGAATCCAAAGCTCAGGCTCTTTCTTTTCACCAGGCTGTCTTCCAAAGACTCCTTGTCCCCATCAAGAAGGAAATTAACACCAATCAAGGGATGCTCTTTGGGTTCCTTGGGCCTTCCTCACCTAAGTTCATCTTTAAATCCTCTCAAAACATCTCTGAACATCTTTTAGCATTTGGACTGACAGACGTTTAAAACTTTTTGCCTTGATTATTCTAATCCTGTAAAAATTCTTCACTGAATTCTACTCCTGAAACAAATATTACACTATCTTTTAACTAACTAGAATTAAAATAAAAATTTGTAAAATTAAAATAAATAAAAATAAAAGTTCTTTATAGAAATTTTCTGCTAAATATATCAAAAGATTTTTAAAAATCTAATTGAGTTGTATAGTATGGCACTATATTCCAAAAATAATGCTGATATATTTCTTTTGTTATCATTTACTGTGGCTTTCTTGCAGGGAGTTTTATCTTTTGATATCTTGGCCATGCACAAAATATTATAAACCTTCAGTTCTATTCCTTCCTAGGAAACATGATGCCCACTGGGCAACTTTTTCCTACCTTCAGGAAAGCTCTTTGTGATCTTGTAGGGAGCAAAAACCATTTACATAAATAAATATATGTTAGAATGCAGTAAGTGATATGAGAGGAACATATCCAATAAATAATCAATGTGAGAATGTAAAGGCCCCACCACCTCACTGCAACTTGGGACACCTCTGAAAGCAACTCAAGCCCCAGAGCCACCGGTGCAGTCAGCAGAGGCTGTGGTCAGCCTGTATGGGTGGCACAGGGCTTCTCCACAGCCCACCTCTGCTCCCTTCTAATTTTAAACATGCTAATGAGTGACATGTCATTGCAGTTTTAATTTGTACTTCTCTAGTGACTGATAACACTGAGCATCTTTTTGTATTCTTATTATTATTCATCAGTATACCTTTTTTGGTGAAGTATGTGCTGAAATTTTGGGACCATTTTTTATTGGTTTGGTTTTTTTATTGTTGAATTTTAAAGACTTCTTTACATTTTATGGATAAAGTCTTGCATGATATGCAAACATTTTCTCTCAGCCTGTGGTTTATCTTTTCATGCTCTTGACAATGTTTTCAAGGAGCAGAAATTCTTATTTTTGGTGAAACCATTTGATTAATTTCTTCCTCTATGTGTCACGCTTTTGGTGGAGTATTTAAGAAATCTTTGCCTAACCAAATTAAGATTTTCTTCTATGTTTTTTCTGTAAGATTTATTTTACATTTTATATTTACATCTATGATAAATTCTTAATTAATTTTTACATATTAGATATGATATAATTTTTGCAATTGAGGGATGGGTCAAAGTTTCTTTTTGGCATATAACTACCCAATTGTTCTAGGACTATTTCCTGAAAAGAAAGATTATCCTTTCTCCCCTATATTTTCTTTATACTTTGTCAAAATAAACTGTTCATACATATTCTGGTCTATTTCTCGATTTTATATCCTGTTCCATTAACTTATTTATTTTTGTTTACTGCTTTGTTATTGCAGATTTACAAGCATTAAAACTATGCAGTGTTAGCATCCCTACTTTGATCTTTTTCAAGGTTGTTTTGACAATTCTAGATCATTTGAATTTCTATATAAATTTTAGAGTCAGTTTGTCATTTTTTTACCCAAAAAGTCTTGCTAAAGTTTTCTTTGAGATTGTGTGGAATCTACATACCAATTTGAGGAGAATATGTCTTAAGAATATTGAACCTTTTAACCATTAAGAATATTGAAACTTTTAACCATAAACATGGTATATCCCTGCATTTCCTTAGGTGCTTTTTATTTATCTCAGCAATTTCTGGTGTTATCAATGTACATAGGTCTTGCATATCTTTTATTTGATTTATCTCAAAGAACTTCATAATTTTATATAGAAAAATGGTATTTTAAAATTTCAATTTCTGGCTTTCTTGAAGACAGCAGAGATGTAGGGAACCCTGGCTTTCCTTGTCCTTCAACCACAGCTGTATTGAGGTCGAATTACTTGGAACCCTCAGAAATCGATCTGCGAAGTGGCAGAAGAATCTCCACATTTGGAAGGAGACAGTTTGGCAGGTGCGAGGTGCATGGATATGGATTGGAGGAGAGAAAAACAGGGGCACCTTGGAGGGGAGGAAACCCTTTCTGTTGGTCACCACAAGGGAAAGAAAGAGAGGCTGAGAAAGTGTGGCATCAAGTTAGCACAACAGGAAAACCTCTCTGGACTACGGACTAGGGAATGAGAAGTATAGAGTGTCCCAATTCATTTTTGTAAATGACTTTTGGAGCTCAAACTCTGAGGTTTGGGAAGTGCACAACTTTCTCTCGGGTGGATCTGTGGTGTATGCTCCTGGGAAGAGGGAGCTGGCCCCGGAGTGCTCAGCATGGTGTAGAGATCTCTAGGGCGCACTGGAAGACAGCAGTCTTCTCCCTGGAGTACTTTTGGAAGAGGGTTTATTGCCTCCCCAAGGACAAAAGACACTGCAGGTGCCAGCCAAAGGCCTTTCATCAACAGGGTGGAGAGTCTCTACTCCAGGAGGGGGGAGTGGATCCATGCTGTGCCAAGTCCTTTAAGACCTGGGTTTTGAATTCCAGCCACACACCAAAGAAAAAATGCAGGAGAGTCGTGGTGGAGGGCAAGCTGACTGCCCTTGCTATTCTGTGAAGGCTGCCTCAACAGCAGAGGCTGAGATCCCCGGTCGGAAACAAGACACTGTGGCGGTGCCATTTTCTTCCCAACACCAACACCGTGGAACTTCAAAGAGCAACACAGTGCCCTCTGGTGGAGACAGGACCCGCTTACCCTTGGGCCAGCCCCTCCATGCCTGGCAACCGCTTATTTACTGTGGCAAGACTGACTGTGCCAACGCAGCCAGCCGGCCTCTCTGGTCTAGCACAGCCAGCACCCTCGGAGGCACCAACAGACAACTCTTTTTTTCTTCTGTTCCTCTTTCTTTTTTTTCTCCTTTTGGAATCAGGTTCATAGTTTCTTATCCTTTTTTTTTTTTTCATTTCCTTTCTCTTTTTTTATTTGGATAAGGCTTTTCTATTCTTTTCTTTTCCTTCTTTTTTCTTTCCTCCTTCTTTTTTCCCTTTTTCTTTCTTTTTTTTTAATTTGAAATCAACTTTATGATTTTTTGATTCTCTGGTTGTCTTTTTTTGGTTCCTTTTCTCTTTTGTGGGATCAGTCTCTCCCCCCACCTTTTTTTCCCCCAGGGTTACTTCAACAAACAAATCAAAGCACATCTAGTTAAAGGTCTAAACACTTCACCACTGTAAGCAAGGAGGAGCTCTGCAGAGGGCTGACCAGTAAAGAAGAACAGCCAAAACACGACAGCAAAGAAAAAACAGCATACACCAGAAACACTGCCTGCACTGCCAGGTCTTGGACAGTGTATGACCTCTTTTTAATATAGTAGTACTTTCAGGTGCAAGAAACATAAAAAGCTTTTAAAACACGCAAAAGACAGAAACTTAGCCCAAATGACAAGATAAAAGAATTTTCCCCAAAAGAAAGGTCAAGAGGAAATCATACCTAGGAACTTTCTCAAAACACATATGAACAATATATTTGAACAAGAAATTAGCATAACAGTCATAACAATACTAATAACTGGGCTTGAAAAAAGCATAAAGACACCAGACAAACCTGCTGCAGATATTAAAGACCTAAGAACTAGTCAGGATGAATTTAAAAATGCTATAACTAAGATGGCAAATAAACTGGATACAGTGACAGTGCAGACTAAAGAAGCAGAGGAGAGAAATAGGTGAAAATTAAGGAAGATAAAATTAAGAAAAATAATGAAACTGAAAAAAGAGAGGGAAAGAAAATTACTATATTATAAGGGGAGACTTAGAGACCAAAGTGATTCCATGAAACCAAACAATATCTGTATAACAGGAGTCCCATAAGAAGAAGAGTGAGAGAAAGGGGCAGATGTTTATTTGAACAAATTATAGCTGAGGATTTCCCTAATCTAGGGAAGGAAACAGGCACCCAACTCCAAGAAGCACAAGGAACTGCCTTCAAAATGAACAAAAGCAGGTGAACACTACAACATATGATAGTGCACTCCTTAATCACCATCACCTATTTAACCCATCCCACAACTCACCTCCCCTCTGGTAATCATCAGTTTGTTCTCTAAATTTAAGAGTCTGTTTCTTAGTTTATCTGTCTTTCTCTTTTTTCCTTCACTCATTTATTTTGTTTCTTTTCTTTGTTTCATTTGTTTCTTTTTAAAATTTTTTTAAAATGTTTATTTATTTTTGAGAGAGACAGAGAGACCGAGCACAAGTGGGGGAGGGGGAAAGAGAGATGGAGACACAGAATCTGAAGTAGGCTCACAGAATCTTACCTGTCAGTACAGAGCATGACATGGGGCTCAAACCCACAAGCCATGAGATCATGACCTAAGCCAAAGGTGGATGCTTAGTTGACTGAGCCACCCAGGCACCCCTTGTTTGTTTTGTTTCTTAAATGTCACACATGCATGAAATCATATGATATTTGTCTTTCTCTTACTGACTTATTTTGCTTAGTATAATACACTCTACATCCATCAATGTTGTTGCAAATGGCAAGATTTCATTCTTTTTTATAGCTGAATAATATTCCATCATGACATATGACACATATGTCTTTGTCCACTCATCAATCGATGAACACTTGGGCTGCTTCCATAAACTATTTGGATTACACACACACAAAAAATTTATGCACAGTGAAGGGAATCATCAACAAAACTAAAAGGCAACCTATGGAATGGGTGAAGATATTTGGAAATGACATATCTGATAAAGGGTTCATATCCAAAATGTGTAAGGAACTTCTACAACTCAACACCCAAAAACCAAATAATCCTCCTCATCATCAGGGAAATACAAATCAAAACTATAATGAGATATCACCTCACACCTGTCAGAATAGCTAAAATCAACAACACAAGAAACAAGTGCTGGCAAAGATGTGGAGAAAAGGGAACCCTCTTGCAATGTTGGTGAGAATGCAAATTGATATAGCTACTCTAGAAAACAGTATGCAAGTTCCTCAAAAAGTTAAAAATGGAACTACCCTACAATCTAGCAATTGCACTACTGTGTATTTACCCAAATAATACAAAAACACTAATTCTAAGGGATACATGCACCCGTATGTTTATGGCAGCATTATTTACATTTGGCCTGTCTTTCAAGACTTTTCTCTACCCTCCACTCATCTTTTCTCTAGTGTGTACTTTTTGCTCACTCTGGCTCTCTTATATGCAGTACATCTTTGGAGACCTGCAGGTGGTCAGGAATCAAGGGGCCTCAAGGAGGGCATAGAAAGAAATACAGCTAGGGTGAGAGGCTGAATCTAGGCATAGTAGGCTTTAGGCACCCCCAAAGACCTGAGAGATCCACAGAAGGGGTTAAACAGGCTGGGTTATTACTCTGGAACCACGGGAGCAGGATTGAGAGGCAGTCAGATAAGTTTTACCAAACATGTCTTGGATGGTGAGTGTGCTGCTGGCATTTGTGCTACTATTGGGGGTGATGGAAACAAGGAATTGTTCTCAGGTGGTGAGGGAGATAGACTTAGAAACAAGCAATGAACAGAAGTGAGCAGGAGGCCGCAAAGTGGTAGCGGGAGATAAAGGCAATCTGTGCGGTGGGCAGATGTGGGAAGGGAGGGAAGAGCACAGATGTGGGATGATTAGGATTAGCCTCTATGAGCTCCCATGATTTACTTCCTGTGAAGCTGCATTCAGGATGGCTTTTAGCTTTCACAGTGGGACGACTGGGGCTGTTTGGGAAGGGAAGGGTTACAGGAGGATGGTGGTGAGGTTGGGTGGAGGACTGATCAGTTTCACTTGTATTGGGACTAACACTGATTCAACCTCTCAGTTTGATGCAATGAGCTCCCCGTAAAATATCCTCAAAAGGCAAACCGGTTTCTACTCACAGAGTAATGTTGCTGAGGGCCTTGTTTGCTCAGTTCTCTTTATAAATACCTAATGCTTGCTCAGTTAGTCAAATTTCTGAAATCTCAGATTATCCCTTAGGGGATACCCTTTCTAGAAAAAGAAACAAGTGCCTTGGGGGATTACATTTCTAAGCAATACACATAACCATTTAACATAATATCTCCCTTAATAAAACACTGTTAGGGGCAAATGTCTCCAGCGGGAAGCATTTTGTTTAGTGTGGTGGAATCTGATGACTTGACTGGTTTTGCTGAAAGTGGCATGAAGGGTGTGACATTTAATAAAGACAAGAGCTTTGGGAGTTATCGCACATTTAGATTATAGTTTCTACTTCTCTGGAGACTCTGACAACCACTGTAGAGTTGATGCCACAGGAAGGGAAGGCTCTGTTACCATCATTTCAGGTGAGGAAGCAGAGAACAGAAGGTCACAAACTTGGCCTCAGCCACATAGCCACTGACTGCTCATTAAAATGGAAGGAACTCACATTGTCCAATTGCTTATTACTGTCCCAGATCCCTAAGGGTTAATATCCTCTCTCAAACACAGAAGTAGCACTTGCAATTATGATGCTTGACCATCTAGGGTTATGATATGTTCTTTACTCTTTGTACAAAAGTATGTGACTTTAGTTGCTTACTTTATTATTCTTGTTATTGTTGACATTAGAAATCAAGTCATAAGAATAATATTCATCAAAATCATTAAAATGAGAATTTTTGGTCCTTTAGAATACAAATTCCAACTGTTTAGGTAGCTATTTCATGTGAAACAGCCTGTAGAATTTTAAGCATGAAGATATGCAGTATATTTTGGGTATTGTATGACTAACAGTGGTTATATCAGTTCTTGACAGTAGTGCTCACTTTTTTTTTTTTTTACAAATAGTTTATTGTCAAATTAGTTTCCACATAACACCCAGTGCTCATCCCCACAAGTGTCNGACCTCTTCTTAATATAGCCATTACTCAAAGAAATATAAGAAGATTTCCTAACACATACAAAACAGTGACCTAGACAAAATATCAAGACAGAGGAATTCATGCCAAAAGAGAGATAAGGAAGAGGTCACGGCCAGGGAGCTAATCAAAGCAGATATAAGTAATATGTCTGAACCCAAATTTAAAACAACACTCATAAGGATACTAACTGAGCTTGAGAAAACCATAGAAGACACTGGAGAATATGTTTCTGTATAGATAAAAGAACTAAAAACTAGTCAGGCTGAAATTAAAAAGTGCTGTAACTGAGATGCAAAAGACACTAGATGCAATAGCAACAAGGATGGATGAAACAGAGAAACAAATCAGTGATATAGAAGATAAAATTACAGAAAATGATAAGCTGAAAAGAAGAAGGAAAGAAAGATATTGGATTACAAGTGTAGACATAAGGAACTCAGAGACTCTACAAAACATAATAATATTCATATCATAGGAGTCTCAGAAAAAGAGGAAAACAGGGACAGAAGGTTTATTTGAGCAAATTATAGTTGAAAACTTTTCTAATTTGAGGAAGGAAAATGACATCAAAATCCAAGAAGCTCAGAAAACTTCAATTAAATCCAGCAAAACCAGCCATCACCAAGACATATAATTGTCAAATTCACAAAATACACGGACAAGGAAAGAATCCTGAAAGAGTGAAGGAATAAAGCCCTTAACCTACAAAGGAAGTCAGATCACGTTCACAGGAGATCTGTCCACAAAAACTTGGCAAGCCAGAAAAGAGTGGCATGATATATTCAACATGCTGAATGGGAAAAATATACAGCCAAGAATTCTTTATCCAGCAAAGCTGTCATTCAGAATAGAAGGAGACCTAGAATTTTACAGACAAACAAAAACTCAAGGAGTGTCTGGCCACTAAATGAGCCCTCAAGAATTATTAAAGGTGACTCTTTGAATGGGGTGGAGTGAAAGGCCAAAAGCAACTAAAACTTTCTAGTTTTTCTTCCTCGGAAGAGAGAACATCACTAGAAACACCAACCTTACAAGTAACACAATGGCTTTAAATTCATATCTATCAATAATCACTCTAAATTTAAATGGACTAAATTCTCCAATTAAAAGACATAGGGAATAAGAATGGATTAAAAAAAACCACAAGATCCATCTATATGTTGCCTATAAGAGACTCATTTTAGACTTAAAGACATCTGCAGATTGAAAGTGAAGGGATGGAAAACTATCTATCATGCTAATGGGTGTCAAAAGAAAGCTGAAGTAGCCATACTTATATCAGACAAATTAGATTTTAAAACAAAGACTGTAGCAAGACATGAACAAGGGCATTACATCATAATTAAGGAGTCTATCCAACAAGAGCTAACAATTGTAAATGTTTATGCCCTCAACTTGAGACACCCAAATATATAAATCAAATAACAAACACAAAGGGGACTTTAACACCCCACTTACAGCAATGGACAGATCACCTAAGCAGAAAATCGACAAGGAAACAATGGCTTTGAATGACACACTGGATCAGATGAACTTAACAGACATATTCAGAACATTTCACCCTAAAGCAACAGAATATGCATTATTTTTGAATAAACATTCTCCAGAATAGGTCACATACTGGGTCACATATCATCGCTCCACAAGTACAAAAATATGGAGATCATACCATGTATATTTTCTGACCACAATGCTATGAAACTTGAAGTCAACCACAAGAAAAAATTTGGAAAGACCACAAATACAGGGAAGTTAAAGAACTACTAAAGAATGAATGGGTTAATCATGAAAGTAAGGAAGAAATTTAAAAATACATGGAAATAAATGAAAATGAAAATATTATAGTCCAAAGCCTCTGGAGTGCAGTAAAGGCAGTCATATGAGAGAAGTATATAGCAATACAGGCCTATCTCAAGAAGTAAGAAAAGTCTCAAATACACAAACTAACCTTACACCTAAAGGATCAAGAAAAGGAACAGCAAAAAAAAAAAAAAAAAAAAAGAAGAAAAAAAAAAAAAAAAAAAAAAAAAGTCAACAGCCAGCAGAAGAGGGGAAATAATAAAAATAAGATCAGAAATAAATGATATAGAAACAAGCAAACAAACAAAAACAGTAGAATAGATCAACAAAACTAAGAACTGGTTCTTTGAAAGAATGCATAAAATTGATAAACCCCTATCCAGAAATCAAAAAGAAAAGAGACGACCCAAGTAAATAAAAATCATGAATGAAAGAGGACAGATCACAACCAATACCACAGAAATATAAACAGTTATAAGAGAATGCTATGAAGAATTATATGACAACAAACTAGGCAATCTGGAAATAATGGACAAATTCCTAGTAACTCGCACAGTACCAAAACAGAAACAGGAAGAAATAGAAAATTTGAATTGACCCAAAACCAGCAAAGAAATTGAATCAGTAATAAAAATCTTCCAACAAACAAAAGTCCAGGGTCAGATGCCTTCCCAAGGAAATAAAAAGATATTTAAAGAAGAGTTAATACCTATTCTTCTCAAACTGTTCCAAAAACTAGAAATGGAAGGAAAACTTTCAAACTCATTCTATAAGGCAAGCATTACCTTGATTCCAAAACCAAAAACCCACTAAAAAGAACTATAGGCCAATATCCTTGATGAAAATGGATGCAAAAATTCTCAGCAAGATACTAGCAAATCAAATCCAACAGTACAGTAAAAGTATTATTCACCACAATAAAGTGGGATTCATTCCTGGGATGCAGGAGTGGTTCAATATTTGCATAGCAATCAATGTGATACATCAATTAATTTAAAAAGGATAAAAAACTATATGATCATCTCAATAGATAGAGAAAAACCATTTGACAAAACATAGCATCCATTTTGGATTAAAAAAATTAAAAAAACAAAACCTTCAACCAATTAGTAAGGATAGATGGAACATACCTTCCATATGACATGTTGAAGAATGATACCTGACCACTAACTTACACCATATGAAAAATAAATTCAAAATGATGAAAGACCTAAATGTAACACATGAAAACAATCAAAATCCTAAAGGAGAACACAGGCAGAAACTTCTTTGACTTCGAAGGCAGAAACTTCTTACTAGACATGTCTCCAGGGGCAAGAAAACAAGAGCAAAAATGAGCTATTGAAACTTCATCAAGACAAAAGCTTCTGTACAGTGAAGGAAATAATCAAAAAACTAAACGACAACCTATGGAATAGGAGAAGATATTTGCAAATGAGATATCTGATAAAGGATTAGTCCAAAACCTGTAAAGAATTTATCAAACTCAACTCCCAAAAAATAAATAATCCGGCTAAGCAATGGGTAGAAGACATGAACAGATATTTTTTAAAAGAAACTACCAAATGGCTGACAGACACATTAAAAGTTGCTTAACATCAATCATCAGGGAAACAAATCAAAGACACGATGAGATACCAATCTCACCTGTCAGAATGGCTAAAAGTAACAACACAGCAAGCAATAGATATTGGAGAGGCTGTGGAGAAAGGAGAACCCTCTTAGAATATTGGTGGGAATGCAAACCGATGCAGCCACTCTGGAAAACAGTATGAAGTGTCCTCAAAAGTTAAATATAGAACTATCCTACAGCCCAGCAATTGCGTTACTAGGCATTTACTCAAAGGATACAAAAACATTGACCCAAAGAGATACATGCACCCAATGGTTATAGCAGTACTATCAACAATAGCCAAAGAATAGAAAGAGCCCAAATTTCCATTGACTGATTAATGGATAAAGAGTAAGTGGTATGTATACAATAGGATAATACTCAGTGATCAAAAAGAATGAAATCTTGCGATTTACAAGATGGATGGAGCTATAGAGTATAATGCTAGCAAAATAAGTCAGTCAGAGAAAGAAAAATACCATATGATTTCGCTCATATGCAGAATTTAAGAAATAAAACAAATGAACATAGGAGAAGGGGGGGAAATAGAGAGAAAGAGGGAAGCAAACTTTAAGAGACCCCTAACTATGAAGAACAAACTGAGAGCTTATAGAAGGAAGGGGCGTGGGCTAAATGGGTGATATGTATTAAAGAGGGCACTTGTGATGAGCACTAGATGTTATACATAAGTGATGAATCATAAATTTTATACCTGAAACCAATTTTACCATATATGTTAACTAGAATTTTTTTGTTGAGAGAGAGAGTGAGAGATCACATGGGAGTGGGGTGTGGGGGCAGAGGGAGAGGGAGAGAAAGAATCTTAAGGAGGCTCTACACTCAGCAGAGAGACTGATGTTGGGCTTGATCTCATGACTGTGAGATCATGACCTGAATCAAAATCAAAAGTGGAACACTTAACCAACTCAGCTACCCAGGTGCCCCAACTAGATTTTAAATAAAAACTTAAAATAATAAGTAACAATAATAAATTGCTGACTAGTACATGGAGAAGCTGGACCTCTCATATATTCCTAGTGGGAATGTAAAACAGTTACAGCCATTCTGAAAACTAATTCAGCAGTTTCTTTTAAAACTAAATATTCACTTTCTATATGGCCCAACAATTGCACTTTTCAGGTCATTTATCCAAGAAAAATTAAAATGTATGTTTACAAAAATAACCTATACACAAATTTTTAGCAGCTTTATTGTAGTAACAAAAATGGAAACAACCCAAATGTCCTTGAACAGGTTACACAAACTGATATATACACATTATGGAATACTATAGAGCAATGAAAATAAACAGTTTATCTTTTTTTGTTTATATTTTATTTTATTTTATATTTACAAATAGCTTATTGTCAAGTTGGTTTCCATATAACACCCAGTGCTCATCCCCACAAGTGCCCTCCTTCATGCCCATCTCCCCCCTTCCCCTCACATCCATCAGTCCTCAGTTTGTTTCTCAGCATTCAATAGTCTCTCATGGTTTGCCTCTCTCCCTTTCCCCCACCATTTCCGCCCTTCTTCTCCCCCTTGTTCCTCCGTCAAGTTCCTCCTAATCCTCCTATACGTGCAAACATATGATATTTGTCCTTCTCTGCCTGACTTATTTCGCTCAGCATAACACCCTCAAGGTCCATCCATGTTGCTACACATGGCCAGATTTCATTGTTTCTCATTGCCATGTAGTATTCCATGGTATAGATAAACCACATCTTCTTGATCCATTCGTCCGTTGATGGACACTTAGGCTCTTTCCATGTTTTGGCTATTGTTGAGAGTGCTGCTATGAACATTGGGGTACATGTGCTCCTATGCATCAGCATTCCTGTATCCCTTGGGTAAATTCCTAGCAGTGCTATTGCTGGGTCCTAGGGGAGTTCTATTGTTAGTTTCCTGAGGAACCTCCACACTGTTTTCCAGAGGGGCTGCACCAGTTTACATTCCCACCAACAGTGTAGGAGGGTGCCCGTTTCTCCACATCCTCGCCAGCATCTAGAGTTCTCTGATTTGCTCATTTTAGCCACTCTGACTGGCGTGAGGTGGTATCTCAGTGTGGTTTTGATTTGTATTTCCCTGATGAGGAGGGATGCTGAGCATCGTTTCATGTGTCTGTTGGCCATCTGGATGTCCTCTTTGGAGAAGTGTCTGTTCATATCTTCTGCCCATTTCTTCACTGGGTTGTTTGTTTTTCAGGTTGGAGTTTGGTGAGTTCCTTATAGATTTTGGGTATTAACCCTTTATCTGATATGTCATTTGCAACTATCTTTTCCCATTCCGTTGGTTGCCTATTAGTTTTGTGGGTTGTTTCCTTTACTGTGCAGAAGCTTTTAATCTTATGAGGTCCCAATCGTTTATTTTTGCTCATGATTCCCTTGCTTTTGGGGATAATTTGTATTTGTCAAAGATAAGCAAATAGAAATAAAGGCAGGTAGTATAGATTAGGAAGATCTATTGAAATTTGAAAAATGACAGAGAAAATATTTCAAATAAATGAAGCAGAATGATGTTTTCAATAAATGATGCAGTAGTTATTAGCTATATAGCCAAACAATTAAAAAATCTGCTTTATTCACAGCCTACAACAAATTACATATAGAGTAAATGTGAATGGCAACCCTCCAAAATTGTATTTAAAAATTCACAGAATACCTTTACCAGCTTAGGGTAAGTCATTACATCTATATATCTAAAACAAAGACTAAAAATACACAATTTCCAGAAGATTGTTAACTTTGACCATCTTAATATTAATGTTAATATCTTAATAGTAATATCTCTGCACAAGACGATAGATGCCTGGGTGGCTCCATCGGTAAGTGTCTGACTTCAGCTCAGGTCATGATTTCACAGTCCATGGGTTTGAGCCTCACATCGGGCTCTGTGCTAACAGCTCAGAGCCTGGAGCCTGCTTTAGATTCTGTGTCTCCCTCTGTCTCTCGGCCCCTGTCCTGTTCTCTCTCTCTCTCTCTCCCTCTCAAAAGTAAATATTAAAAATTTTTTTGAATAAAAAATTAAAAAAATAAAATCTCTGCCCAAGATGAAAGATCATAAACAAATGATAACTTCAGCCACAGATAGATTTGCATATAGATAAAGTGTGTAGATGAAGGGCTCATCTCCATGACATGAGAAGAATTCTCCCAAATCAATAAGACAAAGCAGAGTAAAAATGGAGAAAGCACATGAATAGTCATATCCATAGGGAAAACCTAAATGGTCAAGAAATAATTTAGAACTTGACCATCCTCACAAACTATCAGAAATGCAAATTAAAATAACCTATAATATTAAAAAAAGTATTAGTAAAGTGTGTTTTTTGAATGCAATAACTCACTATGTTAAAAAGTTATTCTGTATATTGCATCTTTTTGCAGCTTATATGTGCATGTGTCTGTATGCTTTGATCTGTTTTTATGAAAAATGTGATAGGGATAGATATTCAACAGCAGGTGCAAATCCTAAGTGTACAGTTACATGACTTCACAAAATGAAGCATCCGTGAAGCTACCACCCACACCAAGATATTATCATTGTCCCAAAAGTCCTTCTTGTGTTTTTTGCTAGTGGCTAGCCCCGGGGGAAACAACTACACCACAGATTCATCTTGCTCCTCTTAACTCTATGTAAATAGAATTATACATTATTAGTCTCTTGTGACTGCTTCTTTCATTCAACAATATTTTGTAAGATCTACATTGCACTTGAGATTTATTCTCATTTCTGTATAGAATTTTGTAATATGAATAAACTGCAATTTATTTATCCATTCCACTATTGATGGATAATGAGTGTGTTCAATTTTTTGCTATTGCAAATAGAGTTTCTATGAACATTTTTTGAAATGCATTGCTACGAAATTCTGTTTTATAGATTTCCTAGAATGGACCTACTAGCTGTGTCTTCAAATTTGTAGGAGCAATCACCTCCTCCAGTCTTTACTGGGTGTCTTCAGGAGAGAAATACCTTCTGTCACCCTTACCATTGATTCCAAGTTTTTTAGGACCTCAGTGGGTACACCTACTCTAAACTTCTTGCTCCCTCTTGTGGCAGAATTCTTAGGTTGTATGCGTTTTGCAAAGCTAAATCTGGTAAAGGCTTTCCTAGTCCATTGCTGAATGCTCAAGTTTGCAGTTTCTCCCAGGCCCACAGATGTGGGCTGGCTTCCTGTGCATGCTCACTAGCTATCTACAAAGACTGCCTCCTACACTGTTGGGAGCAGGCACAGGTGCTTGTACCGGTTGAGAGGGAGGTGTGTGTGGGTGGGTTACTCAAGTACTGGGGTGCCAGTGGGATACTTGGAAGGATCTGTAGGCAAAGCTCCCCAGGGGCTCCTACATGGGCCTTCTGATGGAGTCCATGATGCAATTAGTAGGATCTGTGCCCCTTTGATACATTCCACTCTGAGCCTCCTGGCTGCTGTTCTCCCAAATGCTCATGGGTCTGTCATGGAGTTCATGAGTCAGTCCTCAGGATGGGGTAAAAGAGACATGCTCCTCTTTGTCAGCATCCCTCACAGCTGGAGAAGCCAGGTATGACTCACATAAGAAATCACAAGCCTAGAGGCGCCTGGGTGGCTCAGTCTGTTAAGCACCCATTTTTGGCTCAGGCCATGATCTCACAGTTTGTGGGTTCAAGCCCCACATCGGGCTCTGTGCTGACAGCTCAGAGCCTGTCGCCTGTCTTTGGATTCTGTGGCTCCCTCTCTTTCTGTCCTTCTCCTGTTCATGCTGTCTCTCTCTCTCTCAAAAATAAATAAAACATTAAAAAAATTGTAATAAATCACAAGTCTAAAAGAACACCCCTGACATTGAGTTAGGGGAGGAATGACACAGTAAAAGTGAAATGCAAGTCTTACCTTCTTCAACTCATTACCTTGTCAATGTTGCACTGGTCCAGGTATCCAGAACAATACTGAATAGAAGTGGTCACAAGAAGCACTCCTTTCTGGTTGCCAATCTCAGGAAGAAAGCTTTCAATATTTCACTATTAAATATGATTTTGCTTTGGTTATTTTTGACATATATTTTCCTTATTGGGGTACCTGGGTGACTCAGTTGGTTAGGTGCAGGACTCTTGATTTCCTCTCAGGTCATGATCTCCTGGTTGATGGGATCGAGCCCCCAAGTAGGGCTCTGCTATGACAGTGGAGCCTGCTTGGGATTCTCTCTCCCACTCTTGCTGCCCCTCCCCCAGGCTCTCTTTCTCTCAAAAATAAAACATTTTTAAAAAGATACATTTTACTGTATTAAGAAACTTCCATTAATTCCTGAATTGTGATGAAACAATTTCACTTTTACCTGGAATCTAAAAAAAAAAAACCAACCTCATAGAAACAGAGAACAGATTGGGGGTTGTCAGAGGCAGGGAAGGGGTGGACCATGCAGAAATGGTTGAAGGTGATCAAAAGGTACAGACTTCCACTGTAAAAAACAATAAAGCTTTTGTCATGAATGAATATGGAAACTTCATCATGTGATTTTTCTTCATCCATTTAGATAATCATATGACTATTCTCCTTTATTCTGATAATATGATGAATTGTGTTAATTCTTGAAGTTATACCAATCTTGCAATCCTTAAATATACCTAAATTAGTATGATATATTTTCCTTTTTTGAAAATATTTGGTTTAGGACTTTTTGCAGTCATATTTATGCATAAAATTGCCGTATAATTTTCCTTTCTTTAAATAATCTTTGTCAGCTTTGGGATGATGTTTATTCTGAGCTCATGATACTAGTTGAATATAGTCTCACTTTTCTATTCTCTGTAATATCTGTTATTTATTCTTGAAATGTTTTAAAGAATTCAGCAGAAAAGCTATCTTAACATGTGTATTTCTTTATGAAAAGAGTTTAAAGTAAAATTCAATTTTTTAACAGATAGGAAAATACGTAATTTCTATTTTTTCATGTCATTTGTAGTAAGCTATGTTTGTTTCTTTTAGATATTTATTTCATATAATTTACCATATTTGTTGGCATGAAGTTGTTCATAATATTTCTTATGATATTTTCTCTAGCTTTAGATTCTGTAGTTATATTCCATTTTTCATTCCTGCTATTGCCCAAACAAGTCACATGGCCATGCCCAGATTTGGCAAAGCTAAAAGCACATTGTCCTATGTGCTTCAGAGTCAGAAAGAGACAGCATCTGTGAACATAAATAATGTTTAGCACATTCTATTCCAGGAATATGAAGGTAAGTTATTAGGGGAAGCCAGAATTCAGGCCACTAAACTATGCATGCACACAGAGCAGTCACTGACTCCCAGAAGAGTAAGTAGCTTCCCCAGTGGGCCTGGCCAATGTCCTTCCTTCCTTCCTGAAACAAGACCCATGGGCTGGTGTCCCAGTGGTACCATGGACACTTCCCTGGCCCTGGGCAAGAATAGATTGCTGGACCTACTCACACAATGGATCTTAGAATACATTAAATCTTACTTTATTTTGTTTCAAAAGTAGCAATCTTCCCTGACAAAGTTTTTCTGTGAGCAACTCAGTATTAAACTTATTATAAGAAAATTACCCTTGGTAATGATCTGAACTTTTAAAAATCCATTTTCCATTTCTGAAATGAGAGTTCAATTTCTCCCTACATATTATTTGTTTCATGGCACAGATTGGAAATAGTATCAATTTTCTGCCAGCATATTAAAACATGTTTTTATTAACTAGTAATTGCAGAGGGACTTGGAAATCAGCAACAAAATACTTCTGGAGAATCGAATATATATACTTCTGATTTCTTTAATAAAAATCATAACTCTATAGTTACTGTAGTTTCTTATGTTTATCCATCCTGCAGTCATGCATGATGGGAATTTTCTCACCTTCTTCCCAGCACATGAATATCAAGAAGCTCAAGTTCATAGGTAGTTCTGAAGACCATAGGTTAGCCTTACTGCAAGTGCAATAACTTTGGCAGAATTTCATAAATATAACAGATGGTATATGATAACATTGGCTTATTGGAAAATAATCAGAACATTTCAACCTGGGAAGCACTGTGGAGAAGTGGAAAGTGCCTAGATGTTGGAGTCAGACATACCAGGTCCAAACACCATTTCTCCTGTTGTGTAACTTAGGAAAATCTCAGTCTCACTGACCATTAGTTTCCTTATTTATACAGATAGGAAACAGAAGCCTACCTTGCTATGAAGATTAGTTGTGAAAAATGTAAGTCTAGCACCACAGTTTCTGGGCTATCGTAAATACCATAATGGAAGTGGTAATGGCTATTGTCATTGCCCTTACACAACCTTCTCCAGGATGGGCCTATCTTTGAGGAGGCCCAAGCTTAAGTAGCTACCTACTCTTAGGTAATAGAGGGAGGAGGATTGAACAACACTACCCAAGAATTGTCCATACTCCAACTTCAGATCTGAGCCCAGTCAAGAAGTGATGCTGACCATTAAATGGAATACAGAGAATTTAGGCAAATCTAGGTATGCCAGGTGGAGGAGAAGGTGTTAATAGGATGGAATGGAGTTTTACATGTCAGGAATACTTGGTGAAAGTTAAGGTCATTTATAGTGAACTTTGTAAAGATGTATGAGCAAAGACTGAAGACTCTGGGAGTAATAATGAGGGTTTGGATAGAGGGTGGGATGTGGTTAGTGGAAAACAACTATTGGTGACACAAATAAGACCTGACTATAACAGCAGGGGCTCTGTCTGCTGAAGGCATTGCACCAGTCTCCTAAGAAGTTGGAATTGAAGGCTCCTTTTGGGCTCACTAAAGAGGTGATTGATTGTTCACTCTTCTGGACTTTTCCACAAATGCTCCTGGGGTCTTCATGCAGCTTTCAGGTTATGAATCACTCCAGGTATGGGCTCAAATAAATGTCTGGGCTGGGAAGATGCCACATGTGCTGTGAATGCAAGTATCACAGTGGACAGAGGCACAGGCTTCATCCAGAAAGAGCACAGGTCCTGCAGCCAAACACCTCGGTTGGAACCTGGCACTACTCAGCACCAGCTGTGGGATAGCAGGCAGATCAATGAACACTGAATCTAGAGGGAAATTTCTATGAGAAGCAGGATATTAATTAACATGGTCTTAAAAGTGGTCTCTATGGATTACTAATTAGATTAGTTACAAGGAAAAAAGTGTTACTACAGGACATAAAAATGGGACAATACCTTGACCAAGTGATTAAAATTAACATCACCATTGAAGAAAAGATGGAGTCCATATGTCTCTAGATGTGATCCCCTAAGAAGGACATAACATCACTTTTCTAGCATTCTGGCCTAAAATGAATAATCTAAATGTAGCCATGAGAAACACTAGGCAAACCCAAAATAAGGAATATTCTATTTTTCTATTTAAAAAATTAGTGTTCAAAAATAAAACCAATAGGAGGTATATAGATATAGATGTAGATATAGATATAGATATAGATAGATATAATTTATTACAAGGAATTGATTCATGTGATAGTGAGGACTGATCTCACAATCTGCTCTCTGCAAATTTTTCCAGATTAAAAGGGACTAAAAACACACTGTATTTTAATGAAATACCTGATCCTAGGACTCAACCTGTATTGCAGCCAGGAAAATTCTATACAGAACATTATTGGATCAATTGACAAGACTGGAATATTGTCAATAAATTTGGGGGGGGAGTTGAATTTAATGAAGTTGATAATTATACTGAGGGATATATAAGAATGGCTTTTCTTGAGAATACATACCTAAGTATTAAAAGATAACTGAATCGCTTAGAAAAATATATTTTGGGGGCGCCTGGGTGGCTTAGTCGGTTAAGCGTCCGACTTTCACTTATGTCATGAACTCGCGGTTCGTGGGTTCGAGCCCCGCGTCGGGCTCTGTGCTGACTGCCAGCTCGGAGCCTGGAGCCTGTTTCAGTCTGTGATTCCTCTCTCTGACCCTCCCCTGCTCACGCTGTCTCTCTCTCTCTCTCCTAGAAATAAATAAAAACATTTAATTAAAAAAAAAAGAAAAATATATTTTGTATAGAAAGATAAACAGAGAAAGCAAGTACAGAGGAAATGTTATCAACAGGTGAGTCTGGGGATGCCTGGGTTCCTCAGTCATTTGAGCATCTGACTCTTGATTTCAGCCCAGGTCATGATCTCACAGTTGTGGGACTAAGCCCCACATTGGGCTCTGCACTGAGCATGGAGTCTGCTTGGGATTCTCTCTCTTCTCTCTCTCTCTGTCTCAAAATAAATAAACATTTATTTAGAAAATAGGTGAATCTTGGGTACCTGAGTGGCTCAGCCAGTTAAACATCAGACTTAGGCTCAGGTCATGATCTCATGGTTTGTGAGTCCAAGCCCCATGTCAGGCTCTGTGCTGACAGCTCAGAGCCTGGAAACTGTATTGGATTCGTGTCTCCCTCTCTTTCTCCCTCCCCATCTTGCTCCCTCATCCCTCCCTCCCCATCTTGCTCTCCCTCTCTCTCTTAAAAATAAATAAACATTAAAAAAAAGAAACTAGGTGAATCTGGATAAAGGATATATAAATGTTTTATAGTCTATTCTGATTTTTATCATTTTTCTGTAAGTTTGAAAGTATTTCCAAATAAAAAGCTTTTCAAGTGATTCTGGTGGTAATAAGGACACTTGAAAGATATCCATGTGAAGAACTGACATAATACTGTTTCATGAAATATGAGCAGAGATTAAGATGGTGACATAGGTCATTCCTGACTTCAGCTTCCCTCACAAGAAGACCAGCTAGCAACTATCTATAGACAAGATACCATTTTGAAATTCATGGAATTGGTGAAGCAGCAGAATCCCCTGGACCACAGAGACAAAAAAAAAAAAAAAAGTACTGCATTAGAAAGGTAAAAGGAGTGATTTCATGTTGACCACATCACCCATACCATACTGAACACCATACTGAGAGGGATCCCCAAGCCTATAGCTTCTCCAGTGGGGAAAGAGTGCAGGGTAGACATCCAGCTCCCTCAGCATTGTGGGATGCTTTCTGGGAAGCCCATTCAGTTTTTATCTCATAAGAATTACTGGGAGAATCTGTGAAGCTTGACTCCTAGGGATCAGACAGAGATAGAGAAGGGAGGCAAGGCATACATCAACCAGCACTTAGTGGTCCTGCTTGTAGAACTGCATGAGCAAAGATCCCAGCCAACAGCTCTTTCTGCAGAGCCAAGCTGGTGTCCCAATTTGGCCAAAAGGCTTGGTTGCAGCTTTGCCTGACTGTCCCAAGCCAAAAGGTCATGCCAGCTATAGAATCTGTTCTATAGGCCCACCCAGGCAAGAAAGCAAATTCACAGCCTGTATAGTATGCATTGGATGGTTGGTTTATGCAAACACACCCTGAATGTCCTTATAATCACTATCTTGAGAATATAGAAATCATGTCCTCCCTTTATATTCCCATCAAGCAGGATATGTAAAGAAACATGTCGTTCAGCATCAGGGTCAGGGTCAGGGTTTCCAGGGGTGGCGAGCCCAGAGCATCTTCTTGATAACAAAGGGTGTCCAGAAGGCAGGCTTTGCTTTCCTTGGAGTGATGGTCATGTAAGGAGGGTAAGGGCTACAGAGAGTTCCTAGGCTAGTTGCTGTACTATAAAAGCTTGCTGCATGTAGATTCCAGCAATGGATACTTTGTCCAATTGGCTGCTTCTGGCTCCCTGTACATAAGCTTCCCCTATAAATCTGTATCTCAGTCACTGCCTCACGGGCATTTCTTCAGTCTTGCTGGGTTATCACCAACGCTTGACTCAGAGTCTGCTGGAGTGCAGCTGTACACAACCCTGACTCTAGCCTCATCAAACCAGGAAGACTGCTAAGAGAATCTAGGCAGCTGTGGGGCCAAGCCACCAAGCTCTGGCCTTCATAACCAAGAGACTTAACAGTGACCCTGTGCATCCTCAAACTCCAGCTTACAGTATTGCTTAACAACAGAGCCCAGCTTACAGCTCCATGCTCCTCCATCAGCACTGGAGCCCAACTCCCAGCCCTGCCCAATTACTGAACACAGCCTGAAACCCAACCAAACTAGGAATCTGGACAGTGTCCCTACCTGACCATGGAGCAAAGTATCCAGTCCTACCCAACCAAAAAGTCTATCCAGTTAAGAAGCAGCAAATGAAACTTCCCAAATTTGATGAAATGTATAAATCCATCCAAGAACCACAAAGATCCAAGAATAAAGTCAAAGAAGCCCACAATGAGACACATTATAATCAAACTGTCAAAACCAAAAGACAAAGAGAACTTTAAAGGCAGCAGGAAAGAAGTGACTCACCATGTACAAGGATCCTCAACAATGTAAGCACTGATTTACCATCAGGAACCAATGGAGTCAAAAGACAGTAGGATGATATATTTAAACTTCCAGAGGGGAAAAAACACTGTCAGTCAAAAACTCTATATCCTATAGTAAAACTAGCCTTCAAAAATGAAGGAGAAATGAAGACATTTTCCAGATAAATTGAAGTTGAGAGAATTTGTTGCTAGGAGACCTGCACTACAAGAAATGGAAAAGGGAGCCCTTTGGGAAGAAAAGAAAGGATACAAGACAGCACCCTGAAGAAACACACAGAAATAAAGAACACCAGTTAAGGGTAACTATAAACATAAACATAAAATTTTATTTGTAACTTCATTTTTTATTTCCTCCATAATAAAAATTTACTTAAAAATATGATTCCATGTTAATGAGTATACAATGTATACAAGTGTAATTTGTGGCTAAAACAACTTAAAGGGGTGGGGGGACTGAAGCTACCTAGATGTTAGTGAAGCTGGGTTGGTATCTATTCAAACGAAATTGTTATAAATGTAGGATGTTAGCTGTAATCTCCATGTTAACCACTACAGACATATGTATAAAATATGTGCAAAAGAAATTAAGAAGAGAATCAAAATAATTAAATACCAAAAAAAAAAACAAACTATTAAACATGAGAGAAAGCAGTATGAGAGGAAATCAGGGCAAAAACATGTAAGACATACTGCAAATGTCAAACAGCAAAGATCTAAATCAAAATGGCTGAGGACTTTCACTATCAGTAATTACTTCAAATATGAATGGATTAATCACTCTAATTAGGAGGCAGAGGTCACTATAATGGATTTTAAAAACATGACCAACTATATGCTGTCTATGGAACATTTTAGATCCAAAGAGAAAATTAGGCTTAAAGTGAAGTAATAGGAGAAGATATTTCTTGCAAATAGTAACCAGAAGAGAGCTAGGTTGGCTATACTAATATCAGTAAAGATAGACTTTAAGCCAAGAAAATAAAAAAGTATTAACAAAACAAAACAGGACGTTATATATTGATAAAAAGTCAATTTAATTCATTTAGATCTAACAATTATCAACCCTATGTACCAAACAACAGAGCCCTAAAATGTATGAAAAAAGACTGACAGAATCGAAGGAGATAGAAACACTTCTACAATCACAGTTCTTTTATATCCCAGTCTCAAAAGTGGATAGAACATATAGACAGAAGATCAGTGGGGCACCTGTGTGGCTCAGTCAGTTAAGCATCCAACTTCACTCAGGTCATGATCTCACAGTTCATGGGTTCGAGCCCTGCATCAGGCTCTGTGTTGATAAATAAATAAATAAATTATTTATTTATATGATAAATAAATAAAATATAAATAAATAAAAGGGCAATAAGGTAATAGAGGACATGACCATTATCATATGCCAACTATACCTAAGTGACATATATAGGACACTATACCAAATAGTGGGGGATACAAATTCTCCTCAAGTGCATATGAAAGGTTCTTCTGTGTTTATGCTACAAAACATGTCTCAATAAACTTGAAAATATGAAAATCATACAAATCTACTTCAGTCACAGTGGAATAAAGTTAGATACTGACAATAGTGAAAAAACTGGAAAACTGACAAACATGCAGAAATTAAACACACAGTCGTAAACAAATATTGTGCCAAAGAAACCACAAAAAAAACTTAGAAGATACTTAAAGATTAACGAAAATAAAAATACAACATGCCTGGGTGCCTGGGTGGCTCAGTTGGTTGAGTGTTTGACTCAACTCAGGTCATGATCTCACTGCTTATGGGTTCAAGCCTCACATCAGGCTCTGTACTGACAGCTCACAGCCTGGAGCCTGCTTCAGAATTTGTGCCTCTCTCTGTTCCTCCCCTGCTCTTGCCCTGTCTTACTGTCTCAAAAGTAAACATTAAAGAAAGTAAAAAATAATTTAAAAAAGAGAACATGCCAAAATCTATTGGATGCAGCAAAAGCAATACTCAGAGGGAAACTTATAGCGGTAGGTACCTACATTTAAAAAAAGAAGAAATATCTGGGACTGCGACACCTGGGTGGCTCAGTCAGTTAAATGTCTGACTTCAGCTCAGATCATAATCCCACGGTTCGTGGGTTCAAGCCCCACGTCGGGCTGTGTGCTGACAGCTAGCTCAGAGCCTGGAGCCTGTTTCAGATTCTGTATCTCTCTGACCCTCCCCTGCTCACGTGGTCTCTCTCAGAAATAAATAAAACATTAAAAATTTTTTAAAAAAATATTACACTCAATAGTGAAGGCTGATAAGCTTTCCCCCTAAGATCAGAAACAAGACAAGGATGTCTACTTCAGCCAATGCTATCCAACACTGTAGTAGAAGTTCTAACCAAAGCAAATAGGGGGATAAAACAGAAAGAAAAAAAAAAACATCTAAATTGAAGAGGAAGAAGTTAAACCATCTCTATTTGCAAGTGACATAAACCTGGCATATAGAGAACTCCCCAAAATCTACATGAATATTAGAACTAATACATAAATTCAGTAAAATCACAAGATTCAAGGTCAACACACAAAAACTCATTGTTTTTCTGTACATCAACAACAATCCAAAAATAAAATTTAGAAAACAATTCCATTTATATTTGCATCCCAAAGAATAAAATACCTGCAATTAAAGTTAACCAAGGATGTGAAGGGCTTATACACTAAAAACTACAAAATACTGCTGAAAATTTTTAAAGAAGGCCTAAATAAATGGAAAACTATCCCATGATCATGGATTGGAAGATTTACTATTGCTAAGATGGCAATACAGAAATAATCTACAAATGCAAGCAACTCCTATCAAAATTACAATGGCGATTTTTGCAGAAAAGAAAAAGTCAATCCTCAAATTCATATGAAATTTCAAAAGGCTCCAGATAGCAAAAATAACTTTGCAAAAGAAAATAACAAATATAGAGGAATCACATTTTCTGTTTTCAAAACTTACTTCAAAGTTACAGTAATCAAAATAGTATGGTACTGACACAAGGATAAAGAGACCAATGAAAGAGAACTGAGAGCCCAGAAATGGTCACATGGGTAGCTAATTAATTTTCAACAAGGGTGCCAAGACCAATCAGTGGAGGAAGTATAGTCTCTTCAAAAAAAGATGTCCAGAGACACTTCATTGGGTCAGTCAGTAGAGCATGTGACTCTTGATCTTAGGTTGTGACTTCAAGGCCATGTTGGTCATAGAGTTTACTTAAAAATAAATCAATAAATAAATGATGCTAAGTCATCTGTATATCTACAGCAAAAAAATTAATTTCAACCCTTATTTCATACTATTTACAAATATTAACTCAAAAGGAATCAATGATCTAAATAAAAGAGTTAAAGTATAAAAATCTTAGAAAAAAACATAGAGACAAATCTTCATGATCCTGGATTTGAAAATTGCTGAAATTCAATATCAAAATCATGAACAGCAGCAACAAAATGTAGATAAATGAAACTTGATCAAGATTTTAAAATATTATACATCAGAAGACAATACCAAAGGAGTGATATGAACACATTATGGCATAAGTCATTCCTCCTTTCTCTCCCCCTTTTTAAACAATGAATTAGATATCCATACATAAATAGAAGTGCTTCAGCACCCTATGCCAAGGGACTCAGAAGGACTCTCACCTATCTATGTATTCATTAATGAACAAGATCTTGGTAAGGACTGTGGATCCAAGGGAGTTGGAGAACCTACCCCATCAGTGAAAAAAACCTAGTAGTGCTGACACAGGCAGATACCTCCAGAGCCAAGGGAAACAAACTGTAGAAGTCCAACCTGCCTGAGGGGAAATTCCAGCATTCCTATAGAATGGAATAAAAAAGAATTTAAACACAATGGAAAGGGAGGAACTGTACCAGAGCCATCCTTCCCCAGACTGAAGCTGCCTGGTGTGTTAATGCCTGAGGCAACCTCTCCCATGGAGGAAGTGGAAAGCAATAAGTGACTGCCCAGCTATTCCAATAGCCTGGTAGTGCCTGGAGAAACCTGTTTCTCTCCAGCAGCATCCTGATTTCTGAGGAGGTACCTCTATGACAAGAAGAAGAAGAAGAAGAAAAAGAGGAGGAGGAAGAGGAGGAGGAGGAGGAGGAGGAGGAAGAAGAAGAAGAAGAAGAAGAAGAAGAAGAAGAAGAAGAAGAAGAAGAAGAGAAAAAAAAATCAAATAATATCAAAGGGCACCGAAGGAATGTATTTCCTGCTGTCTGCTTCAAGACTTTAGAAGGAAGTTTGTGCACACGTCTCTGGAAATACCTCATTAAAGATCTCCTAGCCAGGCTGACAGGCACACTCAAACCCCAAGAGCTAAACCCACACTTCCCTCAACTCTAAAGTTAAGTCCCTGGCACTCCCAAGGGCATCCATGAGACAGCTCTCATAGACAAGGAGCACACTCAGGAGGCAGGCAGCGTCACTGGATAAAGAAAAAACTACAAACCTGAGCTGTAGCGCCACCTTCTGTAATACAGAATAATGGTTTCTAAGAGCCAGCCTGGTGAAATGGGAAAACTAAACATAAAAGCTTAGTTAAGAATGTGTCTGGTACTTCAAATGTGAAAGCAGAAGTGCATAACTACAATCATGAAAAATAGAGGACATATGGTATCACAGGAATGATAATTCTGTAGCAACTAAACTCAAAAGCATAGAATGTTGTGACCTGACTGTTAAAGAATTCAAAATAGCTGTTATGGAAAAATTTCATAATTCCAGTTAATTCAATTAACTGAGGAATAAAATTAATGAATAGAAGTTCTTTACCAAAGAGATGAAAATTATTAACAAACAAACAAACAAAAAAAAAAAGAACCAGACAGAAATTCTAGAACTGCAGAAGAGTGAGATAAAGAATGCAATAGAGAAACTCTGTAGCAGGGTAGGACAGATGAACAGATGAATAAATTATTTGGAGGATAGAAATACAGAAATAATACAGTTAGAAGACACAAGAGAACTAAGAATTTAAAAGAGTGGAGAAAGTCTACAAGAAATTTTGTGTTTCATCAAAAAGACAAATATCCAGGGGTGCTTGGGTGGCTCAGTCAGTTAAGTGTCCGACTTCAGCTCAGGTCATGATCTCATGGTTCATGGGTTTGAGCCGCGCATCGGACTCTGTGCTGACAGCTAGCTCAGAGCCTGGAGCCTGCTTCGGATTCTGTGTCTCCCTCTCTCTCTGACCCTCCCTATTCATGCTCTCTCTCTCTCTCTCTCTCTCTCAGAAATAAATAAAACACTAAAAGTTTTAAAAAAGACAAATATCCAGATTATTTCAATTCCAGAAGAAGAGAAGAAAGGGACAGATTCCAGAAGAAATAATAGATGAGAATTTGCCAAACCTGGGGAAGGAGCTGGGCACACAAGTCCATAAGGCTAATAAAACACCCTAGTCTCTCAGTGCAAAAAGACCTTCTTCAAGAAACATTAAAATGAAACTGTCAGTGAAAAACAATAATAAACAATCTTAAAGACAGCCAGTTGGGGGAAAAGAAAGTAACCTACAAAGGAACCCCATTAGACTACTGGCAGATTTCTTAGCAGAAACTGCAGTCCAGGAAATAGAATGACATATTCAAAGTGTTGAAAGATTTAAAATGCCAGCCAAAACAAAAAACTACTGTTATGAAGGGATACATGCCCTTGATGTTTATAGCAGCATTATCAACAATAGCCAAATAATGGAAAGAGCCCANAATGCTAAGTGAAGTGAAGTAAGTGAGACAGAGAAAGATAAATACCATATGATTTCACTCGTATGTGGAATTTAAGAAACAAAACAGATGAACACAGTTGGGGGAGAGAGAGGCAAAGCAGGAAACAGATTCTTAACTATAGAGAATAAACTGAGAGCTACCAGGGAGAAGATAGGCAAAGGGATGGGTTAAATAGGTGATGAATATTAAGGATTCACTTGTGATGAGCCCCGGGTGTTGTATGTAAGTGATGAATCACTGAATTCTACACCTGAAACTAATATTAACTGTATGCTAACTGAAATTTAAAGAAAACCTTGAATAAAAATGCCAGCCAAGAATACTTTATCCAGTAAAGTTATCCTTCAGATAGGGAAGAGAAATAAAGCCTTTCCCAAACAAAAGCTAAGTGTGTTCACAACCAATTAGACCTACCTTGCAAGAAATGCTAAAAGGAGCTCTTTAAGCTGAAATAAAAAGACACTAAACACAAAAAAAAACATGAAAAATATGAACAACACAAAAAAATATGAATGTATACATCACATGGTAAAGGTGAAAAATAAAATTACAAAACTGTAAGTGTATATTAGGACAGTGTGTTAATCACTCAACCATAATATAAAAACTAAAGAAAAAGAGTAGTAAAAATAACAAGAGTTACTATAAATTAGCAAAATAAAAGAGATAAATTGTAACATCAAAAGGGAAGAGTTAAAAGGTGGCACCTTCATAGGTATTCAAAGATAAGTTGCTAGCAGTCTAAAATGGACTGCCCTGTCTAAAAGATGTTTTATGTAATTCACAAGATTACCACAAGCAAAAACCTAGAATAAATCCACAAGACACAAAGGGGAAACAGAGTATAACACCATGGAAATTAACCAACTTATGAAATAGGCAGAGAAAAGGGGGAAAAGAAACAATGGAAATACAAATCAACCAGAAAGCAACTAATAAGATGATATTAGTAAGTACTTACATATCAATAACTACTCTACATGTAAATGGACTGAATTCACCAAAAGGCACACAGAGGCTGAATAGATTTCTCATACACACACACACACACACACACACACACACACACACACACACACGACCCAACTATATGCTGCTTGCTAGAGATCCATTCAGAGTTAAAGATATACATAGACTCAAAGTGAAGGCTTGCAAAATTATAATCCATGCTAGTGGAAACCAAAAGTCAGCAGAAACAGCTATAGTTATATTAGAGAAAATATACATTATGCCAAAAATGGTAACAAGAGACAAGGAAGGTCATTGTATAATGATGAAGGTATCAATCCACCAAGAATACATAACAATTACAAATATATATGCACTCAACATTGGAGAACCAAAATATATCAAGCAAATACTAACAGATAAGAAGGGAGATAAACAACATCTTAACCATACAGGATTTCAATACTTCACTTTAAATTATGGATGGATTATACAGAAAGAAAACCAACAAAGAAACAATGGACTTGAAGCATACGTTAGCCAAGTGGACCTAACAGACATCTGTAGGACATTCCATCCAACAGCAGCAGAATATTCTCCAGGATAGATCATATGATCGGATACAAAACAAGGCTTAGCAAATTTAAGAAGATTAAATCATACTGAGTATCGGGGCGCTTGGGTGGCTTAGTCCGTTAAGCGGTCCGACTTTCGCTTAGGTCATGATCTCGCGGTTCGTGGGTTCGAGCCCCGCGTCGGGCTCTGTGCTAACTGCCAGCTCAGAGCCTGGAGCCTGTTTCAGATTCTGTGTCTCCCTCTCTCTCTGACCCTCCCCTGCTCACGCTGTCTCTCTCTCCTAGAAATAAATAAAACATTAAAAAAAAAATCATACTGAGTATCTTTTCTAACCACAACAGTATGAAACTAGGAATTAACAACATGAAGAGCACAGGGAAATATACAAATATGTGGAAACTAAACAACACACTCCTGAGCAATCAATACATCAAAGAAGAAATCAACAAGAAAAACGATGAATATCTTAAAACAAATGAAAATAGATATCCGACTTGTCAAAACCTGTGGAGCACTGCAAAAGCAATACTGAGAGGGACGTTTATGGTGAAAAATGCATGTATTAAGAAAGTAGAAAGGCTGAAAATTTTTAAAAAATAACTTTGTCTTAAGGAGCTAAAAAATTAAAATTAAAAACAAATTAAGTCCACAGTTAGCAGAAGGAAGAAAATAATAAAGGTCAAAAAAATAAATAAATAAAATACAGACCAGAAAAACAATAGAAAAATTAACAGTGCAAAAGATGGTTTTTTGAAAAGGTAAACCAAATTGACAAAACCTTAGCTAGACTAAGAAAAAGAGAAGACTCAAATAATATCACAAATGAAAAAGGAGTAGTAATAACTGACACTACAGATCATAAGAGGCTACATACACCAACAAATTAGACAACCTAGAAGAAATGGATAATCTCCTAGAAGCATTCAACCTACCAAGACTGAACCAGAAACAAACAGAAAGTCTGAACAGATGAGTAATTAGTACAAAGACTAAGTCAATAATCAAAAAGTTCTCCACACAGAAAACCCCAGGACTAGATGGCTCCATGGGCTAATTCTGCCAAACACTTAAAGAAGAACTAAGGTTAATCCTGTAGAGGCCATTTTTAGATAGCAAGTTTGAGCAATGAAAACTTAAGCCAGGCAGAAGTGCCCAGGTGACCACTGAATCAAACAGGTTCATTAAACCAACTACCTCAAAATAGCCAGAGGCCCTAACTAACTAATGGGCTACTTACAACCAGGCACAGATCCTAAGATTACCAAAAAGGAAAAATTCTATACATCTCCTTATTCCCTCACTATGCCCCATAACTATAGCTCCTGACCACCACCTCGTGGCAGATAGTCTCTCTTTTGCTGTCCTGCCCATTGCTCCCTTGTGGTGTACTCAATAAACTTCTATCTCTCTGTTCTGCCTTGGGTAAATTCTTTCACTGCCTGTGCCACCAGCTCCAATCTAATCAGGATGCCCTACAAATCCTTTTCAAATTCTTCCAAAAAATTTGAGAAGGGAACATTTACAAACTCATTCTACAAGGCTGGCACTACCTTGATACCAAAACCAGTTAAGGACACTACAAGAAAACTATACATCATTAACTGAACTATTACAGATGCAAAAATCCTCAGCAAAATATTAACACATCAAATTCAAAAAACATAAGCTTATTTTACTCAATTTCTTTTTATTTTTTCAGATTGACAAGACCTTGATTCACAGCCAGAGGACACAGGAAGCAGGGAGCGAGCAAGGAGGAGCCAGATGGAGTATCTGACAGTCACTTTAACCCACCCACCCCTTTACTGCCTCCCCTCTCAATTCTGTGTATTATCACACTATGACCAAGTGGGACTTATTTATGGAATGCAAAGATGATTCAGCATATGCATATTAATCAATGTGATACACCACATTAATTGAATGAAAGATTAAAGCACATAATCATCTCAATAGACGCACAAAAAGCATTTAACAAAACACATCATCCTTTCAAGATAAAAAGCCTCAACAGATTGAGCAAAGAACATACTTCAATATAATAAAGATCACATACAACAAACCCACAGCTAACATTATAACCAATGGAGAAAAAATGAGAGCTTTTCCTCTAAGATCAGGAACAAGACAGGGTGCCCACTCTTATTCAACAACATACAGAAAGTCTTGGATAGAGCAATCAGGCAAAGCAAAGAAACAAAAATCATCCAAAATGGGAAGGGAAGGGGTGCCTGGCTGGCTCAGTCAGTTGAGCATCTAACTTCAGCTCAGGTCATGATCTCACTACTGGTGAGTTTGAGCCCCGCATCAGGCTCTGTGCTTCTAGCTCAGAGCCTGGAGCCTGCTTCACATTCTGTGTGTGTCTCTCTCTCTGCCCCTTCCCCCACTCATGCTCTCTCTCTCAAAAATAAATAAACATTTTTAAAAACTTTTAAAAAATGGGAAGAGAAAAGTAAAGTTTTCGCTATTTGCAGATGATAGGAACTTATATATTGAAAAGCCCAAAGAGAAAGAAATGTTGGATCTAATAGATGAATTCAGTAAAGCTGCAGGATATAAAATCAATACACTGAATCAGTTGCTTTTCTATACACTAACAATAAAACATCTAAGAGAGAAATAAAGAAAACTATCCCATTCACAATAAAATCAAAAACAAGAAGATACCTAGGAATAAATTTAACCAAAGAAGTGGAAAATCTGTACAATAAAAACTATAAGATTTTGCTAAATGAAATCAATGAAAGGGGTACCTTGGTGGCTCAGTCAGTTAAGCGTCCAACTCTTGGTTTTGGTTCAGGTCATGATCTCACAGTTTGTGAGTTCAAGACCTACATTGGGCTCCATGGTAACAACACAGAGCCTGCTTTGGATTATATCTCTCTCTGGCTCTCTCTCTCTCTCTATGCCCCTCTCCTACTCTCACTCCTCTCTCTCTCTCTCAAAACAAACACACTTGAAAAAAAGAAATTAACAAAATTCAAACAAATAGAGGGATATCCCATGTTCATGGATTAGAATGTCCATGCTACCTAAAGCATTAGATTCAACACAATCCCTACCAAAATGCCAAAAAATTCTAAAATTTGTATGGAAACACAAAAGACCTCAAATAGTCAACGATATCATAAGAAGAAGAAAAAAATCCAGAGTCATCATACTTCCAGACTTCAAACTATAGTATAAAGCTATAGTAATTAAATTAGTATTGTACTGGCATGAAAATTGGCACATAGACCAATGGAACAGAGTAGAGAGCCTGAATTAAATTTCTAGATATATAGTCAACAAGTGTTTATTATGGGAACTAGAAACATCAGTGCTGAAAGTATAGTCTCTTCAATAAATGGTGCCAGGAAAATTGGATAGCCACATGAAGAAAAATGAAATTGGACCCTATCTTACATGAATCACAAAAATTAACTCACAATGTATCTTAAACTTAAAGATAAGACCTAAAACCATAAAACTCCTAGAAGGAAACATGGAGAAGAGTTTTCCTGACACTGGGCTTGACAATGGGCTTGGTCTGACACCAAGACAACAAAAGAAAAAAAATCAACACAGGGGACTACGTTAAATGTAAAAGCTTTTGCACAACAACAAAAATCAACAATGAAAAGACAAACTAAAAAATAGAATATTTTTGCAAACTATGTATCAGATAAGAGATTAATATTTAAAATTTATAAAGAATTCATGTGACCCAATTAAAAAATTTTATTAAAAAATGGACAGAGGAACTATATAGACATTTTACCAAAGAAGATATCTAAATGACCATCAGATACATGAAAAGGAGCTCAACATCACTAATTATCAGGGAAATGCAAGTCAAAACCAAGATGAGTTGTCAGCTTACACCTGTAAAATGGCTATCATCAAGAAGATATGAGATAACAAATGTTGGTGAGGATATGGAGAATAGGGAACACTGTGCACAGTCGGTGGGATTATAAACTGGTTCAGCAACTAGAGAGCAGTATGGAAGTTCTACAAAAAAATGTAAAATAGGGTCTGGTTCAAGATGGAGATGTAGGAGGATCCTGAACTCACATTCTCCCTCAGACACACCAAGCCTATAGCTATATATGAAACAGTTTCCTCTGAAAAATACCCAAAAACTACCTGAGCAATTCCTATACATTGGGTGAATAAGACAAAAACCCACGTCAAAGTGGGTAGAAGAAGCTTAGACACAATCTCTCCATAAACTCCACCTCTAGTCCACCATTGGGAGAGAACTCACAACCCCAAGCTTCTCCCTGAGGAGCAAAGCATTTGAACCCTATTTCTGGCACCCCAATTTCTAAGACCTGCACCTGGGAGACAAGCCCTTAAACATCTTGCTTTGAAGCTAACAAGGCTTTTATCCACAAGATCCACAGGCCATAGTGATTGAGAAAATGTTCTTAAAGGGCTTGCATGAACCCACTCACCCCAGAGAACAGCACAGCACAGAGGTAGATGACTAAACATACCCAGACTCTCAGTGAGGGCACAGTTCCACAGGAGGAAACAGAGCTAGAAGAACCTGCATGTGGCACAGGAATGGAGGTCAAGTATCTAATCCCAGAGACACCCCAAAACTCTTTCCACCACAACACACTGACTCTGCTCCAGCAGATGCACTAACTCCCAGCCTTCAAATTTGCATGGGTTAGCAGCAATCTTGCACCATTGTCAATAATTATATAAATTTTTCTAAATAACTACTTTCTGTTAGCCTCGTCCATCACTCATTTTATGTCCTTAACTCAGATGTCATTTATGGTCAAGACTATTCTTTTCAACAGCAGCTCAGAAGCTTAGAAAGAACAAGAAATATACCCGTCAGTTGCCTCATTATGAATAATTGTAGTTTGCACTGAAGAAAAGCCTCCACATGAGCTGGAAATGTTACAAGACCAGATCAGTGCCCTCTATGACTACACCTACCTCCCACCCACCAACCACCCAACCACAGGGGCTGTGGCGCACATAATGGGTGAGCACAGGAAAGAGGAAGTTCAAAAGTCAGGGATCCCCAGGCAGCCACTATCTCTCTATGAACTACAGATATAATAGTAACAATGGATATTCGTTGTAAACCTACATGTTGCAGGCATGGCCTTTATGTTAGATTAGTTATCCTCATAACCATGGCAAATGAGGGCTATTCTCCTGCACGTTCCAGATATATCAGAGGCTCCCACGACATAATCCATTCTTCTAATAAATAGGTACTGGGGCATGTCCTGTCAGGGAGCTGGGTGGGCAAAAAAATAGTCACAGCTTCTTGACACAAGCAGCTAATATTCCTATGGGGCTGGGGTGGGGGATGTATATTGCCATGGCAGGCATCAAGAAAGGGTCAGGGAGCCTGGACAGCGATGGCCATGCACAAAACAGGTAGGGGTGGGCCAGGGAAGCTAGCATTAGGGTCCCAGGTGAAAGTAGACATGTAAGGGCAGGCAAAGGCAAGAAAGGGCCTGTCAGTGTCTCTGCAAAATGTCAGGGAAACTGAAGCCCACCTCCTGCTCCAGGAGATGAGGTTCTAGAGTGCCAGCCACCCGCTGGATGGCCATCCTTCCCTGGATTCAGAAATGGGTGAGTATGTGTAAGCTGAGAGGCAGGAGGGTTGTCTTGTGTGCAAGACACCTGAGGAGAACAAGCCAGTGCCCTGCCCAGGTACTTATGGGACCTGCCCTCCTCCCAAGCCTGTGATACCTCTCTGTGCCTGGAGTCCCAGACCCTACTTAGTGACCTTGTAAGAGTTTCCTAACACCCAGCAAGTCTCTCTGAACCTAAACATTCCTGTCTAAACCATGGAGACCCTCCTCCCAGAGCTATGGGATTAAATGCAGCAGTGCTCGGTGGAAGGCACCAGGGTGACTCCCCCTATATGTTCAGTATAGTCTCAATGCCTGACAGCTCTTAACCTACCTGTCTAATCCTTCTGACAACCCTGGGAAGTAGCAATTGTTGTTAGACAGTGTAACAAGTAGGACAACTATCTAACTGTTGTTAGACAATTTAAGAGGTGGGACAGCTGAGGCACAACCAGGTCATGAAGCCTGTCTGAAGTCAGAAAGCTAGTAGCTAATTCCAGATATAGCACCTGGCTTCAGAATGCCTAACCTGGCCCTAAGGAAGGGCCCACATCCACCTTCTCCCCGACCCTGCTCAGAGAGCAGATCCCCCACACCATGTTGGAGGCCATAGAAACAGTCACCCTAATAGAACTATGCAGAGGACATTGGAGACCAACATGGCACTAAAATCCAGGCAGAAGGTGGCTACAGGCATGACATCTAGGTGAACAGCAGAAAACTTGAGGCTAACAAAGGAGGTGCTACCCATCTCCTGCAAAAAAATAACTGAAAGTAAAGGCACAACTTGAAAGGCGTGGCTCTGAGCTCCACCTGGTCCTAATTAAATGCATTAGCAATGAGCCCGGCCTTCACTAGCCCAGAGAACCATTAGGTGCAGCTGCTGATGTCCAGAATCCATACTAGATTGCATTTCTTTGTGATTCATATCCTTTCAATTAGTCTCTCTGATCTTATTGAGTGCTCTTTATACATACAATTCATGTTGTCAAAAATCAATGTGTCTGAAAGAATTGAACTATTTTAATAAAGTCAGTGTTTCTCAGAATGACTTTAATCTTTCCAAAAGATAAATGGTGTTCTTCCTTAAAGTTCATTTTATGCCTACTAATATGACATCAGTCAGACATTGGGTGACCATGAAATACATCATCCAAGCAAGATGCTTTTTATAGTGACCAGGGGCTCTATTAATGACAGCAAGACAGCTGACATAAACTGGATCTTGCTAGAGCAAAAGCGAGGCACCCAATCAACCTGGTCAGATAGGAAGTAGAAAGTGCATTGCATCATTCATGTGTTTCCCAGACAGAAAGACATTGGCCTTTTGTGAAGTAGCATTTATTTTCTACATCTGTGATTTTTAAATGTTCAGATACCTGCCACATTAGTATTAGTTTGTGCCACTATGATGATCTACTACGGTAAGCAGAGAAGGCATTACAAGCATAGGCTAATCCAGGACATGGCCCTTTCATTTTTTATTTAGTTCCTATTTAGGAAGAATTAAGTTTGTGGGATTTATTTACTGTTTAGAGCAGATTTATAAGTATATTTCTAGAAATAATGACAAATCGTTCTCAAATATATGATTTAGGTGGCATGGAACTTTCACTTTAATGATATTTAACTCACCTACTAAAATAGATGAATCCAAATTGTTCCATTCTTTGAATCATTCTTTTATCTGGTTCCCTAAAGAGAGAAAATTTAATTTGAAAACATTCAAGATAGGATTCCAAGGTGTGCTCCAAGGGATATCAGAACAGAATGAGATCGCCAGAAAGGAAACTTATCCTTCATATCTATATGGTAAGATTTACAGGCAGTCTTCATGAGAAAGCTCTTATAAACTGGAGTGTCCAAAAATCTGATTTTCATGAGAAAATCTGAGTCAGCATTTAGTTGTTCCATAAGAAATAAAACCTGCAGTTTTGTCAGCATCCAGCTCAGCTCTGAGCCTGGGAGCAGGAGGCAGAGTGCTGCAGGTCCCCCCACAGACTGCTGCAGAGAACATGTTGCTGAAATCCCTAGGCATCATGCTATTTACCACAGGGGCAGCAATCTCATTTCATACAAGCTGGGGAATTTGGACCCAGCTCTCGGAAAGGGGGCCTCTTTAACTCAGCAGATAGAGAAAAGATAGATGTTCTGTCTAGACAGGAGCATGAGCTGGAGGAAAATTGGCTCAAGGCAGTCAGGACACTTTACTCTGTGACAGCCAAGTGCTTTCACGCATTTGATTACTCAGCAACACTGAGGTGGAGGCTAGTGAGTTGTTCCCCAAACCCTCTTCCTTCTCTCCTCTGCCCAAAATAAGGACCACATTTCTCAGTCCCCTTTTTCGGCTCATGCTATATGACACAGAATATGTGTAGAGGCAATGTGTGCTAGGTAACCTCATGCATGTTTTCTCTCTATCTCTTCCATTGTCTGCAGCCAGATGTCAATGTCAAGGGCATCCCAGAAACCAGGCTTTGGGAATGGGAGGAGCTCCATCCAGATGTCCAGGCTGGGTCTGTGGATTACAGCACAAAGCACCCTCTACCCCTAACCTCCAAGAACTGGCTGAACTATATGTGACCAAGGAATAAGATGTTAGATATTTAGTCAAGCCACCAAGAAGCTGAGGTGCATCTATTCTAGCAGCTGGCTTTATCTTAATTGATAAAAAGAGTGACATTAGCTTCTCCCAGGCTGGCAGAGGGGAACAGCAATTGTATATTGCATACCCTAAGCATCTATTATACCCCAGGCACCCTGCCAGCACTTCCCTTACCTTATCACATGTAATGTTTACAACCATTCTGGTGATTTTCTTATGTTGTATGATGTCATAGTTACAGCCACTCTACCAAGGAGTTCTCTCCATTTCTATTTCACAACCAAGGAAAAGGTAGCTCAGAGGAGTTAAGTACTTTGCTTAAGATCTGGCAGCTGGCACTTATCAGTGGTAGGAATTTAACCTGGGTGCAATTCCAAAGCTGAGCTCTTTCATAAAGCGGAGCCCCAGCTTGCCCTGGTTCCATGCTTAAAACTACTCTCACAACATCAGTCAGTCTTTAGACTGAAACACTTTAGTGTTTCTTGAGCATGACATAAAATGATGATACCAGCAGTCTGTTGACGTGCTCACTGCCTTATTCCTCCCTGTCCTGAGCCAGAACACCCTCCCCCACAGTCCCCCCTAGGAGTAACAGCAGCTGTGTCACACCCACTCACACCCCCCAAACCCACCACGCAGAGGGCTCAGCCACATCCAGCCATCCAACTGCAGGCCCTGGAGCGTGTGCTGTGCTCATTCTGCAGCCACTGTGGCCACCAGCCCAGGGCACTGCACCAGCCCATCTCCTGATGGGTTGGTGTGTAGATACTCTAGCTCCTTGCCCCTGGAAAGGGTATTTGCATGAGCCCAGAGTTTCTGGCCTCCCATCTGTGGTAGTTGACTGCACTGCTCTCTGCCCTGCTCTCACTTCTCCTTTCCTGCATCTCCCAGCAAACTCCTTGCCCTGAATTCTTGTTCAGACTCTGAATTCTCAGAGTTTGCTTTTGTGGGAATCAAACCTGATGAGGCCTAGCTCTGGGCCTGGACCAGATCCAAACTTGTCCTATCTCCTCTCATTTAGATTCATCCATTTAGCTCCCACTGCTTGAAGCTGTTCAGCTTAGTTCAAGAAATATTTCCTGTACCCATGAGGGCAATGAGACCTGGAGACACAGAAGTGACTCAAATATGTCTGTGCCAGCAAACAGTCCCAGGGCTAAGTGGGAGAGGCAGCCACAGGGACTGGAGAGTCTGACCTAAGGCAGTTGGTAAAGGGATGGCTGTTTGCTCTCATACCAAGTGCCTGCTCTGCTGCAGGCACTGAGCACCCAGCAGGGAACAAAGGGACAATCCCTGTCCCTGAGAGCTTGGACTCCAATGGAGACAGACAGCCACAAATGTGTCAGGTGGGGTCACTGATGCCGGCCCCCAGGAGGGAGAGGAGTCAAGGTCAGCTCCAGGCTTTGGGGCTGAGCCAGAGGAAGGATGAAGCTACCAAACCCACAGGAGGGAAGGGATTGGAGTTGAAGAAGCCTATCAGACACTGACGATTCAAAGGAGACAGCCAGGCAAGAGAAAACTGCCGATGAATTTAAACTTTTTTAAAGTTATAGCAACATTTAAAACACTCATATTTCCATTCAATCCAACTGCTCAGAATCTCTCATGGGTCAGTCTGGGAAATGGAATTTTTGCTACAACTCTTCCTATTCAGGCAGCTAAAGAGAGAGAGGGGCGGGGGGGGGNCAGGTTCAGGGCTGCTCTTGCTGCGAAGAGGTGTGATTCGAGTGCTTCACTTTTCTTCTTCACTCCTTGCTTGTCTCTGCTACCACCGTATTAGTAACACCTCTCTGTGTGTCTTGGAGGGTCCAATGCTGAGTCCTGGTGGAAACATACACTCAGGAGATGTTAGTTTTCCCCCCCTTCCCTCTCTCTGTACCCCGGGAGACTCCATAATACTATTTCTAACTCATAATGTGAGCCTGCAAGGACTGGTTGTGGTTTGAAGGTGAGATTTACCCCTGTACTCCCCCCCCCCACTCCTCTACTGAACCCAGAGACTGACTAACACACACCTTCTCAGGCACCTGGCACATGGTCTGCACACTCTCCCATACTCACCCGCCCTATGAGGGCTGGCTGTGACTGAAGGAGCACCAATCAGAACACGCATCCACAGGCATCCCCTTGTGAGCCCAGCCCCATGCTGGGTTTCATGAGGACATCACAGATGAATAAGGCATGCATACAGAGCTCAGGATGTCGGGCTGAATGAGTGAAGGAGACAAGTCCCTGGGCAGCCCCCTCTTCCTTCACCTCTTCTCCCTCCCCTGTGCCTTGAAGAGACAATGAAGACGAATTCAGGAAGGCACTTCCCAGAGACTCACTGGGTTCCAGGAGCACTTGCTCCCCATGCAAACCACTCCTAGCCTCCAGATATGCCACCTAGACCTGCATTCAGCTTCAAGCAAAAGAAATCATAGTATTTTAAACATAGGGGTCTGCTTTACTGCAGTAAATTTCAAAAGCCACTGTCCTAGGCATGTTCATGTGTATGATTTTGCTCCCCCATCTTCTGGCTGTGGATGGCTTCTTCTCCAACTTCATCTTTGTCCCCATAGCAAGATAAAAGCAGGGAAATACATCCCTATGTCACAAAAGCAAAAACTTTACTGGAAACCATTAACTTCTAACTCATGAGCCAGACTGCATCAACTGGCAAGTTAGAGATACCCAGAGGCCAGGGAAGGAGGAGTTTTTATCTGGACGCATTGACCCCAAATAAAATCAAGATTCTGGTATTCAGGAAGAAGGGAGTGGATACTAGGAAAGCAAACAGCCATGTCCACCATCCTAGACAGGGATAAAGAATTGTTCCTGACTAAATGTCCATCAATTGATAAATGGATAAAGAAGATGTGGTTTATCTATACAATGGAATACTACTTGGCAATGAGAAAGAATGAAATCATGTCATTTATAGCAACGTGGATGGAAATGGAGGGTGTCATGCTGAGTGAGATAAGTCAGTAGGAGAAGGATAGATACCATATGTTTTCACTCATATGTGGATCTTAAGAAACTTAACAGAAGACAGCACAGAAGGGGAAGAAGAAGGGGGAAAAAGTTACAGAGAGGAAGGGAGGCAAACCATAAGAGACTTTTAAATACTGATAACAAACTGAGGGTTGATGGGTGGTGAGGGAGAGGAGAAAGTGGGTGATGGGCATTGAGGAGGGCATTTATTGGGATGAGCATTAGGTGTTGTATGGAAACCAATTTGACAATAAATTATATTTAAGAAACAAAAATTGTTCTTGTAGAGTAACCGAGGCCTGGTGCCAACCCCTTATGTCACAGTTGTCATTTATAAGGACTGAGGCTACCAAGGAGGTAGGCCAAGTTTGTGGGGGCCTGGGCCTGGGGGACATGCATATGGACTCTTTGAGTACATGAAACATATCACAATTCTTTTTTTTTTTTAACACATAACATTTCTATTTCATCTTTAAGTTTCCAGCCATGTGCTCATCACAGAGCATAAGAACAAAGTTCATGGTCACCTCTACCTATTCAATATACCACAATAATGACCAGAGTGACAAACAGCTATGGGGTCTCTCCTTTCCTCTGAGTGTTCTCGGAGTCCACAAAGGTCATGAACAATTCAGCTGGTGCCACAAGTCCTAAAGCTTTCCAGATCACATTCATGTTCAGAGATTATTACCTGGTTCTCCAGGTGTCAGCCCTCTACCCAGCTAGCAGAGACTCCGTGGGAAGAGTGGTTATTGTGCGTGGTGCACCCCCCCCAAACACAGAGAGAAGGGGCATGCAGGGACAGCACTTTCCCACACGTAGGGGGAAGAGGGGTGTGTCACCCCCTCACCTCACACCAGAAAAGAGGTTCTTGAGAGAACCACTCATCATGCTGAGGCCTCCTGGGGTGTGCAGGATGTGGGGAGAAGCCTAAAGGCAAAGCCTGAGGATAAGAGGCCTAAGACATGGAGCAGAAAGTCGGGCACAACATGGGGACAAGCCACTTTTGGCAGGAGTGTCTGCCTACTTTGTTATGTTTGCCACGTGTCTCCTTAGTCCCGCAGAGAGAAGCAACCCTGAAACCATCTCAAAAGGAAATGCACCTAAGGGGACAGTAGCTATCGGGAAGACAGAAAATCCCCTATGACAGGTGAACCAAGGACCTCATCCAGGGATGGTAGGAAGATCTCACAGAATTTCCAAGGTTGCTGAGACAGTATGAGTGACCTGTGTCACTGTCTGTGTGACAGACAGAGTGAACTGTCTGTGACCGGTGTCCAAGGCTAGGTGACAAGCACAGCAGCCAGGTAGAGCATTCCCTGCCTCATCTGTCTGCATTCCCCATGGCAGCTCTGCAGAGACCAGAAACCAAAACTAAGGAGCAAGATAACACAGGGCTAGCTAACGGGGGAGAAGGCTGCCATGGCCCTTTCCCTTAGTCCAGGCTCCCAAACCCCACTGCAATCCCAGAGGATGGGGAAGCAAGGGAGGAAGGAAGACTTAAACTGGGATGGGAATTCAATCTGTTCACCATTACAGCAGACTGGATTCAGAGGAACTGTCGAAGCCTGCCCAAAATACCCAGAGGGCACTGAAGGGGGCAGTAGAAAATGAGCAAATGTGGTGTCTGCTTTGATCATACCGGGTGGTAAGATAATGAAATGGTTAAACTATATTTACTTATACATACATTTCTAGAATCAAATTAAAATTATCACATTAAACAAAGTCCCCAACTCTACAAATATAACCAAATAGAATTATATGAAGGCTGCCCCATTTATATCCCAATGTTTTTCTTCAATTTCATTTTTTAAATTTTTTTTTCAGGCTTATGCATTTTTGAGAGAGAGACAGAGCATGAGCAGGGGAGAGGCAGAGAGGGAGACACAGAACCCAAAGAGGATGTTTCCCTTCTACAGCCCTCAAAAGCTGCTTTCTCATTTGGAGAAACAAGTACACTAAAAGGAATATTTTATTTTATTTTATTTTTAAATATTTTTATTTATTTCTAGGAGAGAGAGAGAGAGACAGCGTGAGCAGGGGAGGGTCAGAGAGAGAGGGAGATACAGACTCTGAAATAGGCTCCAGGCTCCGAGCTGGCAGTCAGCACAGAGCCCGACGCGGGGCTCGAACCCACGGACCGCGAGATCATGACCTAAGCGAGTCGGACGCTTAACCGACTAAGCCACCCAGGCGCCCCTAAAGGGAATATTTTAGAGAAGTCTTCTTACTGAGAATATTCCCCATGAGGTGTGATGCCTGTTTTTCATCCTTTACAACAAGACAGAGGAATTCCCAAGGAAGAGGTGCCTCTCAAGCCATTGGTCCATTCTTGAGGTGTGTGCAGCCCCCACATGTGTGAGGTTCGCTACACCCCATTACTATGGGTGTCCCCTCAAAAAACAAGGGTAGGTTTCCCCATTAACCTTGCTTTTGAAAATGAAATAGTGGAAAAATCACTTAGTTAAACCTGACTTTCTAAATAAAACTTTGCCTTTAGCAGGCCTGCAGAAACATGTCCTGTGTGCACTTATCCATCTATTTAAAGCATGGTAAAGGGCACATAGTAAATGCCAGACACTTCTTGTGCATTACTGCTAACCCTCACAGCAGCCTCGGGAGATAGGCTGTGCTTCTCCTATTTTACAGATGAGGAAACTGAAGTTGAGATAGATGACCTTGTTCAAGGTGATCCAGACAGGTGACAAGAGGTGGCAGTCTGCATTCCTTCTACTTCCCCACACTGCCTCCCTGCATATCAAATGGCCACTTTTATTATTTTCTGGAAGGGGGGTGCAAAAGAAAAGAAAAAAATTGCATCTCTTTTATGCAAATGAATGTTCGGTGTATCACTTTATCTCCTCATGTTAAGGGGTATCCAATTCCCAATAATAATTCCTATTTCAACAGCTTTAGACATCTTATCACTGCTAAAGCTAGTAAAACGTTTATAGACTTGAAAGATGCAGAATCACCATCCCAAAACTGTAAATGTAACAAAAGATGAATTATTTGGAGCCAGGTTAATTTTCAGTTAATTAGAATATAAGTGAAGAAGAGAACATGCCCAAGGCAGCTTAGTATTTTATTCATTCAGTTCCAATGGCAGTGCACGTACATGTACACAGGAACAGACACACTTCTCAGACAATCCAAATATGATCCCCAGACTCTCAGTGCAACAGACAGGGAGACAGATCTGTCTATCTGTCATCATCATCATATCCGAAATCTCCTATTTCAACTAAATAGTAAGTATTGCCAGTTATTCCCTGCTGTCTCTTTTACCAGGTAAGTTCAATTCCAGCTGGAAAAGGAAGAAGTTACACACACACACACACACACACACACACACAGAATTTCTCCAAAACATTATTATGATTATCTCACCCTGGGAAAAGAAGAATGAGAATCACAAGAAGGCTGAAATGTAAAGATTAGGTTTATTGTTTTGTGGGAAGGGAGTAGCTAAAATCCCATACTAAGAGCAGAAGATTCCTTTTTTGGTTTGTGTTATTAAATTTTATTTCACCGAGTAAGCAAAAGCCAGTAAAATTAGAAATCCTCATATTGTGGCCACACTGGGGACACTGGAGCAGCACCTTGTGTCAACCCACAGGAGCAGCGGATAGATGTGCTAGGCACAGGTGCCCCCTTGGCTCACCCCCACCTGGCTCCAGAGGCTGCAGACCCAGCACAGACACATGTTCAGGGATGAAGCCATCTTGCTCAGGTGCCTACGGCTGGAGGTTGGGGGACGAGCCTTTAGTGCCTGCTTCATCTCCATCCCCCGTAACAAGTTGGTCTCTACTACAAGGACCCAGAACTCAATCTAATCAGTCCCTGAGGGGGAGTTTAGGAAGGACCAGGTTGGGGTGCCTGGGTGGCTCAGTCGGTTAAGTGTCCAATTTTGGTTCAGGTCATGATCTCATAGTTCGTGGTTTTGAGCTCCGCATCGGGCTGTGTGCTGACATTTCAGAGCCCAGAGCCTGCTTCAGATTCTGTGTCTCCCTCTCTCTCTGACCCTTCCCTGCTCACACTGTCTCTCTCTCTCTCAGAAATAAATAAAACATTAAAAAAAAAAAAAGAATGACCAGGTTAAGACCTACATGTACAGATAACACTTCTCACATTGACACACATCTAATGCAACAATAAAAGAGTTCTCCTCCTTTCCCCCAGACTATAGCTCAAGGAATAAGACTCTTAACAATAGAGAGCAAACTGAGGGTTGATGGGGGAGGGTGGAATTGGGCTAGATGGGTGATGGGTTTTGATGAGAGCACTTGTGATGACCACTGGCTGTTGTATGTAAGTGATGAATATTGAATTCTATTCCTGAAACCAATATTGCACTATATGTTAACTAACTAAAATTTAAATAAATAAATAAATAGAGCCTTTGCTGACAGATGCCCCCAAAGCATCAAGAAGGAAAGCCATCCACTGTCCTCTGTCCCACTCACCTATAAGGAGAAGGAGGTCTTTGTAGAGATCACCCCAGAACCCCATCCTTTGTGATGTGCTGGGCTTAGGCCCCTGATATTTGGATTTCTGTTTCCAAATTGTTTAAGTGCAAGACCTCCCTCATTTTTCCCTTCTTATTTTCTTCCAAAGTCAGAAAAGCCACAATGAGTGACCGGTGAGTTAAAGGACTTCATGCTCCCAAACTTCTTACAAAGTTTATGTGTCCCACCCCCATCATTTCAAGACCTAGCTACAGTTTGTAGTTTACTGCCATGTATTTTCCACTGCCATTTGTAAGAGTTTCCCTAAAGAATTATTTAAAGGATGCATTTACCCACTAACCAACCACCCATTCTGGAAATAGTGCCAACCCCAGTCTTGATAGCTGGCATCTTCCAGCTGGCTGGTCCCTTCTCAGCAAATTGGGACCGGTCTTCCTGAGGAGGGTAGCACTACTAACTGCTCTTCTGCACAGGTCACCAGGACCTGGAGCTGGCATCCTGCTGCCAAGCAAGAAGCATGCAGCCTGCTTGCTGCACCCAGGCTGCTGCATCTTTCCATCTGCAGCACTTTTCTCAGGCTCAAGGCCACCTCTAAAGGCTAAAGAACACCCAACTTTACAACTGAGTTTATAATTTATTTTAAACTTTTTATCATGATCATAACCTAGATAGCAAAGGACATAAAACATATATTTACAATGCATCAAGTAATAGTAAAATGAATACCCAGCCACACCCACCTGAAGACAGAGGGCACTGTAACCATCCAGAAGCCAGGGGTCTCCTCCCCACCCCTGCCTCACACCAACAGTGCCCAGTATCTTGACTTTTATGACAGTCAGTTCCTTGCTTGTGTTTTATTTCTCTACCTACCCATGCATCCTTAAAGAATATACCACATTTCATAATATCTAAAACATTGTGTATTATGAAATACATCATTATTTATGTACAGATAAGAAAGAAAATTCCCACAAATAAACACCTTCTTCATTAGAATGTTCATTTTATACTTTTTAAAAGAACACTTAAGACTTATTCACACATAGCTTTATTATACATTACCCTTGTATATACACGAAAAGGGAAAGTTAAGATAAGTTATGGCTAAGGTTATCTTAAAACTTCTTTATATTCAGATTTCACACCCTCCACATTACTTTTGGAATCATATTGTCTGTATCCATTTTTCCCATGCTGTAATATCTTCTCTGCAAAAAGCGTACTAGAAATGGGGAATTTTTTTTTAATAATAGTGCCCTTCCACTGTTTCCGGGCTTTCTTACACACTGCTGGCACTCATTCAACAAGTTCAGGAGGCAGTCTTTTCATTATGCCATTCGCAGTAATTTTCATACTAGTCACCACCATTTGACCTTGTAGCCAATAGGTGGCATCAACATCAAACTCCCATAACTATATGCTGCTGGTACCACTGCTGGATATCTGGCTGAGCTCAATCTCAGAGAGGGCCCTTTTGACCATTTAAGCTGCTTAAGATTTTTTTTTCTTTACCTTGGCATTCCTTTGTAAGGCATTAGCTTGAGTTTATTTTCATTTATATCATGATTTATGGGTCAGAATTCAGGCAGGTCTCAGCGGGTGACTCAGCAATGCTCAGCTGATGAATGGGCTAGTCTGGAGGTGCCAGACAGCCTCCCTCACGTGGAGGATGCCCTGGAGGAGGGTCTGGAACCCTGGGCTCAGCTAGGACTGCTGACCAAAGTGCCTATGTGTAGCCTCTTCGGCAGGTCAGCCTCAAACTAGTTGCTTTTCTTACATGAGGGTCCAAGGCTCCCAGAAGGAATGCTCCAGGAACAAGCAGGACAAGATACCTTAATTGAACTTTTAATCCTGATTATTTCTACAAAGTCTTTTTTTCCCCCAAGTTTTATAAATAACCTTCTATAGTTTCCTGCTCCCTGCAAATATTTCCAAGCTTGCCTTTAATTTGTTAAATACAGTAAGCAGGATGTTTTTTATATTTCATGTCTGATGATTTCAGTACTTAGATCTTTAAGTTCATTGTTAATTTCTGGGGACAGTCGAGTGGCACTTCTATCCATTCATGTGAAGGCAGTTTCTTGTGTGCCCTACTGTCTTAGACTATGTATAGTCATTGTACTTGGACAAGTATTTAAGTTCTAATATTTGAAGTCTTGGATCAATGCGTCTGCCTCCAAAGAAAATAAAAAATGCCCTCTAAGATGCCATTTTATGTCCCCACAACTTGTACCTACCCATAATATTATACTCCTTCTGCTCTGCTTTCCCTGAAGTCTGCTTCTCTTGTGAGGCCAAGAGGTGCATGGGAGCCTCCCCTCCACCTCACATGCCTCAGGTCAGCAGGTAGAGTTGGCCATTTCTTCACATAACAGAAATAACTAAACAAAAAAAGTATTCCATCTGCATTCATGATATCCAGCTAAACAATGTCCTAAATGTGAATATTTTATCTCCTAAGCTCTCTTATACACAATTTTCATACCTGGTTCACAATATTCTTTTGCACCCAGCTTGTAAACATCCAGAATTTATTTATAAATTCACCTCAAATCCAATGTGATCAAAAATGAGTCCTACAAACCGGCACCCTCTTCCTATATTTTCATTAATTGTCAATGTCACAACTATTCACCCAGCCTTTCCCCAAAAACCTAGGCATTTTCCTAGATTCTCCCTTTCTTCTCCTTTACCCTCCCAGTTAGAAGCAAGTGCTTCCTTAATATTTCTTCCATCTATCCCTGTTTCTATTCTTACTGTCATACCCTAGTTCAGCCTGCTCCACCCTTCAGGCTTGGACACTGGCAAGAGACTTGAGTGGTCCTGACTTGAGTGGTCCCATGCCTGCAAAACACTGTAAATGCTAGCTCCTTGGACTTTCCATGCAGTCCCTCCCCCATCTCCTACTTAGGCTCCATAGAGCAGGTCCAAGATCTGACTTATGAAGAAGTTTCAATGGCTCTGGCACATCAGCAATCAGTTCCCTCCTGTAATATTGTAGTTCCCATCAATGTTAGAAAACCTCTGTTCTTTTCATTTGTTCCACAACATGACAAACTCCAAACACATTTACTATCAGTATAGACATGTATTCATGTTAAGACAAGCTGACAGCTGTTATAGTGACTACTGTAATAGCCATGTCTTCTACTGCAGAACCTTTCAAAACCTTTTAAAACTGCTCACTTTATCTTCTTCCTTATAGTTGTACCTTTTCTTTTGCTAAGTCATCAACTTTATAATAGATACAAATTATAAAATGAATGTATCTAACAAACATTCTTCCTATCAATCCTATTTATTCAAGTACCACATGAACTTTGGTTTGAAGAGGGGTTTTGTTACTTTAAAAAAAAGTTTCCAAATCACTGCCATAGGCAACCAGCAAATATTATGTTTATCTGCTGAGTCATCTCCTTTTCCTTGTGAATAAAGAAACAAATGATACACCACACGCTTGACTTGGTTTTTTAACCATTTAAAAACTTTTTTTAAATAAGTAATTCAAATAAAGCTTTTGCAGAGATCTGGCATCCACAAGACCGGCTTGACAACTCCTTGCTATAGGAAGAGTGAAGTTTCTTAGCCTAAGTCACACACGGCCCTCCCTGATACTGGGGACTGTCTACCCCATACCTTTCTGGAGGGAGCAAATGACCCTGAAAGAGGAACGGCCTTGACTCTCTCCTGGCAAGGTGATGTCATGTGGCACAGTCCATCCAATCAGATGTGAGCAGAAGTGCTGGCCTGAAAAGATGCCTAGATCCTCCCACCCTGCCCCTGCAGGTGGAAAGAGGACACAGCAGGCACCTGGCAGGGCTGTAAGGGAGACCCTGTAAGGCAGTTCCTTGAGCCCTGACTATAAAGCTGCTTGTTAAGTTCCCTCTATTCCTTGAGGCTGTCTGGAAGCTTTCCTCACGATATGCACACCATTTTTCAAATAAATAAATAAATAAATAAATAAATAAATAAATAATGGTATTATACCAAAACAGTGTGTCAGTAGCCAGAACGATGGGGGGTTATAACCAAATATGTGTGGAAATTTCTGGATTAAACAAAGTCAAGGCAGTTTCTTTCCAGCAGGGTGTCTTGAATTCTTTCCTATGTTAATATTAAGCCTAAGAAATCACCCACAGGGCTCTGGAGCATGAGTATTTCCCAATCTCTTTAACCATGAAACATTTTGAGAGAGACCCTTCTAGGACAGGCCCTTCCACAGAACTCACTGGGGAAGTGCTGTCCCAGGTTCTCTGCTGCCCTGTCCCTCCCCAGTCAGCACCTGTCTCATTGGCCATGTGGTTAGCAACTACTCAAAACTCCACACTGTATCACCTGCTCTGGGAAACTTGCCTCACCTGGAACTGTAGCTGCAGTCATCTTGGGACCTGGCACAGGTCTTTGTTTAAGTTCCTGTCCCCCTATTGGGACCCCTTGCATCAGCTCTGGCCTGTGGCTCTTCTCACATAGACCCGCTGTCCAGCCCATCATGGGCACTCATGCCTTCAATGGATGTTAGAAGCTGTCGAATGGATATTAATGATGATTGGAATCATGTAAGAAACCCAAATTATGGTCAATATATTTTGTTTAGGAAAAAATGAAATATGCAATGCTCCTGGAAATAAGCCCATCAAGAAATCAGTAGTGCAACTTTATAAAGTTCTGCACTGAAAGAAGAGGTATGCATGTGGACACTTCATTTTCTAGTAATGGCAAGAAAAAGAGGTCTTACTGTAGAAAGGAATCAGCTTCTTTGGACATGTGCCTTGGGCTCTCAGAAATGTAATAGTATTTTTTATCTTTAATGTAAGTTTGAGAAATACATTACACACACCACAGAGTTTTGACTGATAGGCAAGGGACACAAGTAATTCCTAATGATCTTATTTAATGACTCTAAATTATCTTGTGTCTCTTTCATTAAGAAGGTGATTTAATTTTCTCTAGATGGGGCAGTACTGTCTGAAAATTAGTTCAAACAACAATTCCACTAACATGGATTCAGTTTTCAGCTTCTCATTAGTCATATTCCAAAAAGAATTTAAACTCCCTGACTGAATCTTTTCCAAATTCTTTTCAGTGTGCTTTTTGGATACTTATTTAAAATTACTTGATAGAGCAATCCAAAAGAAGATAATTCACTCTTGTTTGACTATGGAGATAAGTTGCAAGTGTCCCACTATTAAATATCTTGAAAAGTTTTAACTACTTCAAATAGACACTTAAGAGAAATTGAATTGGGCCCTGGTTGGTAATCAATTTGAAAACAGCACTAATAACTGAGAAAGTAAAATTGCATTTGCCCGTATGCCTGTCTTCCAGAGATTTATCAAAACTTCATGTTTTATGGCCTTTTAAAGAAACTTTGAAATGGGAGTTAGAGTGTATGACACAGAAATCAATTTGTCTCCATCACTTTTAATGCATACTTAACAGTGAGTCAGCAAGCACTACCCAAAGGAAGTGAACATCCATCTCCAGAGGAGGACTTAAGCAATGCACAGCGAGAAGCTTCTGCAAGAGCCCCCACTGATAGATGGAGCCCAAAGATGCAGCACATCCCAGTTTTTTTTTTTTACAAACTGTAATTCTTTAATTCTTCACAGTGTGAGAAAGAATAGATAGATCCACAAATGTCATACCAAGTATAACTATGCAGCAACTCAACTGTGATTGCATCTCAATTACCACCCCTGAGGCAGACAGGACAAGGGTGACATGAGGTGTTCACCACTTTGAGGCCTCTTATGACTATTTTTGTTTCCTGCAACAACAGAACTCAGAATAGCGAGAGAGTCAGACAAAAAAAAATGCTATTATGGAACAACTTGTCATAAGTGATTGTGAGGGTTTGTATCTATGCCAGGGCAGGAGACACCCAAGACATGGCTGAAATAACAACATGGTCAAGTCACATTGATGGTTCTGGAAGAGACTCAAGGGTGCCACCATAAGCAATGTCCCATTTCAGCCATGGGCTCTGCCTTCAGCCTCTACTGAAGGAAGCAACACTGGCCTGCTCCTTGCCCAGGGGTCATTGTTATGTGCACCTGAGTGGGCATCTGCCTCTAAGTAAGTTATCAGCTACCCCCAAGATGATCTGCTCATGAGGACCTGACACATAAGGAATAGGTTAATTTGTTAAAGTAACCAGAATGCTTCTTTCTGGAATTTGGGCTGGAAGTTCAGTTCAGAGAAAGAGACCAAGAAGCAGGCACTATGAGAACTGGAGAGAGAAACGCATCCTAAATGGTCCAATTCCAGTCCACAAACATTCCCACCATAAATCCCCTTGTTACTAGATGGCTGCCCTAAGCCTCTGTTCTTTGCTCCCATCTAAGCTCAACCTTCACCAGAAAGACTACCAGAGGTATGTTTCCAGGACTGGAAAACCCATGCTTGGCCTGGACTCCCAGCAGGATGTAGGTCTTCCTTGCCTCAAATGCCATTCACATGACAGAAAGCAAAGATGCCAGGTTCAACTGAAAACACAAAAGGTTAAATAGCTTTCCGTCCCTACTTTTTCCAAAGCCTAACAGACAGGCTCAGCATTCAGTGAGCAGAAAGAATTGGAGTTCAGCAAACTCACCATGGCGATCAGATAATAAAAACTGATTTCTTAGAGGTCATGCCAGGGGTACGTGCAAAAGTAGAGAAAGCCAAGCCCTAGTTCTGATGTTCCTAAAGCAAGAGGATGGCGTTAAGTATCTCCAGACCAGTTGGAGTACACGTGGGACATGAAGGAGCTTACACAAGAATTCCAAACATGCCACAAGTATTCATTTTGTTCTGTGATCTGATTCGCCAGGGATAGTTCAGGTTTATGCCTGTCATCCATCCCAGGGTAATTTTATTATCAGAATTGTTCTAGTTAAGGTAATTGATTATATATGACCCCCTAGTTGAGGAGGATTAGCATGTTCTTCACAGGAGTGTCTTAGTTATCTATCGAGCCTAATAAATTATGCCACAATTTAGCAGCTTAAAACAAGCAGGTATGATCTCATGGTCTCTGCAGCTCAGGATTCCAAGCATGGCTTAGATGGGCATCTTTGGCTCAAGGTCTTTCATGAGGTCACTGTCATGTTGTTAGTCTCATTTTTGGTCTCATTTGAATGCTCAACTGTGCATCCTATGAAAAAGGCCTCTTTCCTAGTCTGAGCTTCAGCCTGAGGGGCAGGCTTGAGGCTCACACACACATGTATAAGCCTCAGAAGGGCTTTCAAGGAAAGGAGGCTGGGAGACACCATATATGAGTTCTCATTTAGTCTTCTAGAGCTCATTGGTACCTCCCAGAAAGGAGCCTATACACTTGTCTGGAGCCCCAGATTTTGTAGCTATCAGCACATTGAGGGGGTAGCAGAAGTGAAGATGCAGTCTTGAGCTAAACTCCAGAGTGCCTTCTGTGAAAGCCAATGGGGTATATAGTTGTGGTCCCTCCGGATTATTTGTATTTGCTTACCTGCTGCTTCCTGAGGGTCTAGCTTGAGTCAGCCTTAAACTAGGTGCTGACTGATCCCTCAACAACTAGGACTTACAAAAAAAAAAAAATTAAGCTGCTTAGACAATCACAAAAATGTACAGACAACCAAGAGCTAATATAAGGTTAAATAATAAGGTTCATCTACAAGAGGCTACTCCTTCAAGAATGGGAGATAGCTGTTTCATCTAATACACAAACACAGGAAGTCAAGAGAAATGAGGAGACTGAGAAATATGTTCCCAATGAAGAAAGATAAAACCCCAGAAATAAATGCCATTTACAATAGAAATAAAACATGTAAGGTATATAGGAATAAATCTAACAAAAGATATTCAAGACCTATCTGAAGAAAATCATAAAGCTATTAAAAGAAAATAAAGAATATTAAACTAAATGGAGAGATATATGATGTTCATGGATAAGAAGAATCAATATTATAAAAGAGGTTAGTTTCTTCCAAACTGAACTATAGATTCAACAAATTCCAATCAAAATCCTAATAATGTTTTGAAGGAACTTGACAAGTTGCTTTTAAAATTTTTATAGAAGAGAAAGGTCAAAAAAAAAAAAAAAAAAAAAAAAAAGAAGAGAAAGGTCAAAGAATTCATGAAGAATTTGGAAGGACATTTGCCCTTCCGTTATCAGTTATCGGTTCAGGAAGAATCAAAATGACCAGTGGAACAGGACAGAGAGTTTATAAAAAGACAAACCATGCATGCACATTAAATAGTAGCTGAAATGAGGCTGCAGTTCATGGAGGTGGCATGGAATGTCCACTACACAGTACATGGAATAAATTATCCTGAGGCCACAGTTTGCCTCTATGGGGAAAAACAGACATCTACCTTCACTCCAAATGGTTTAATAATTTAAATTCAAAATCAAAATGTCAAAATTTTTGTAAAAAAAAATCATAGAAAAGTGTTTCTATGACTTTGGAGAAGGAAAGTCTTTCTTAAGCCAGACCAACAAAGCACAAAGTACAAAGGGAAAGACTGACAAATTTTACTGCATGAATACTAAGAACTTCTATCATCAAAAGAATACCATATGATTTCACTTATAGGTGGGATCTAGAAAACAAAACAAGTGAACAAATAAACAAAGAAAAAAGCAGAAACAGAACCATAAATACTGAGAACAAACTGGTGTTTCCAGAGGGGCAGGGATTGGGGGAATGGACAGAATGGGTTAAAGGGGGTAGGAAGTACAAGTTACCAGTTATGAAATGAATAAGTCATAAGGATAAAAGGTACAGTACAGGATTACTCTGATACCAAAACCAGATAAAGACACCACTAAAAAAGAGAACTATAAGCCAATATCCCATAGGTGCAACAGTCCACAATAAAATACTAGCAAACTGAATTCAATAATACATTAAAAAATAAATCATCCACCATGGTCAAGTGAGATTTATTCCTGGGTTGTGAGCGTGGTTTGATATTCTCAAATCAATCAGTGTGATACACCATGTTAGATAAGATTGGAGAAAGGATAAGAACCATATGATCCCCTCAATAGATGCAGAAAAAGCATTTGACAAAATACATCATCCACTCATGATAAAAACCTTCAAAAAAGTAGGTTAAAGGGAACATACCTCAACATAATAAAGGCCTTATATGAAAAACCCAGAGCTAATATAATCTTCAATGGGGAAAAACTGGGAGCTTTTCCTCTACAGTCAGGAATAAGAGAGGGATGTCCACTCTCATCACTTCTATTAAACATAGTACTGGAAGCCCTAGCCACAGCAACCAAACAACAAAGAGAAATAAAAGGATCCAAATAAGCAAAGAAGGAGTAAAATTTTCACTATTTGAGATAACATTCTATATGTAGAAAACCCAAAGACTCTTCCAAAAAAAAAAAAAAAAAAAGGCTAGAACTGATAAATTAATTCAGTAAAGTCTCAGGATATAAAATCAATATGCAAAAATCTGTTGCATTTCAGTACACTAATAATGAAATGGAAGTTAAGAAAGAAAAATTAAGAAAAAACTCCCATTTACAACTGCACCAAAAATAATTAAATACCTAAGAATAAACTTAACCAAGGAGGTGAAAGACCTCCTTGTGCCCTGGAAACTATAAAATACAGATGAATGACATCAAAGAGGACACAAACAAATAGAAAAATATTCCATGCTCATGGGTTGGGAGAACAAGATTTATTAAATTGTCAATATTACCAAACACAGTCTACACACTGAATCCAATTGCTATCAAATACCAACAGCATTTTTCACAGAACTAGAACAAATAATACTAAAATCTGTATGGAACCACAAAAGACCCTGAATAACCAAAAGCAATCTTGAAAAGAACAAAACTGGAACCATCACAATCCCAGATTTCAAGATATACTACAAAGCTATAGTGATCAAAACAGTATGGGGCACCTGGGTGGCTTAGTCGGTTAAGCGTCCGACTTTCGCTTAGGTCATGATCTCGCGGTTNGTATGGTACTGGCACAAAAACAGACATTGATCAATGGAACGGGATAGAAAACCCAGGGGAAAAATATTATACAGTCAATTAATCTATGACAAAGTAGGAAAGAATACCCAATAGGAAAAGATAGTCTCTTCAACAAATGGTGTTGGGAAAACTTGACAGAAACATGCAAAAAAATGAAACTGGACCACTTTCTTACACCATACATAAAAATAAAATGAATATTGATTAAAGACATAAATGTGAGACCTGAAACAATAAACCTCCTTAAAACAATGTCTAAAATCATTATTGCTAACTAACTTAGACGTAAATTTTAAAAAATAAATTAAATAAAAAATTAAAAAAAGAAAACATTGTCAATAATCTCTTGGACATCAACCTTAGCATATTTTTCTAGATGTGTCTCCTGAGGCAAGAGAAATAAAAGTAAAAATAAACTATTGGGACTACATCAAAATAAAAAGCTTTGCACAAGGAAGGAAACCATCAACAAAACAAAAAGACAACTTACTAAATGGGAAAAGATCTGCAAATGACATATCCAATAAGTTAATATCTGAAATATATAAGGAACTTATACAACTTAACAATAAAGAAATAAATAATCCAATTAAAAAACAGGCAGAAGAGAGGCCTCTGGGTGGCTTGGTCACTTAAATGTCTATCTGACTCTTGGTTTTGGCTCAGGTCATGATTTCATGATTTTGTGAGTTCAAGCCCTGCACATCAGGCTCTGTGCTGACAGTGAAGAGCCTGCTTGGGATTCTCTCTCTCTCTTTCCCTCTATCCCTGCCCCTCCCCTGCTCATGCGGTCTCTGTCTCTCTCAAAATAAATAAACAACAACAAAACAGGCAGAAGACATAAACTGGTAATTTCTCCAAAGAAGACATCCAGATGGCCAACACACACAAGAAAAGATGCTCAACATCATTCATCATCAGGGAAATGCTGTCTCACGCCCCTCCGGGACCAGTTGGCGCGAGGGGACCTGGCGTGCAAGTATTTGGCAAGCACGGTCTTTCTATGCCCAGAGTGGAGGTTTTTCCCCTAGCGGAGGTTTTTCTGTTTTGGACTCTCTCTTTTTCCCCTCTCACTCCCTGCAGAGGGGGATCGCCTCCGACCCTGGAGTCTCCGATCCCAGCCCGATTTTATCTTCCCCAGTTCGCACTCACGTTAGAAGGCTTTCTCAGTGGATTCTGCGTCATCAGGGAAATGCTAATCAAAATTACAATGAGATATCACATCACACCTGTCAGAATGGCTAAAATAAAAAACACAAGACACAACAAGTGTTGGCAAAGATGTGGAGAAAGGGGAATCCTCTTGAACTATTGGTGGAAATGCAAACTGGTGCAGCCACTCTGGAAAACAGTCTGGAGGTGCCTCAAGAAATTAAAAATAGAATTACCATATGATTCAGTAATTCCACTACTGGGTATTGGCCCAAAGAATATGAAAACACTAACTCAGAAATATATATGCATCCCTATGTTCATTGCATCTTTGTTTATAATAGCCAAATTATAGAAGTAGCTTAAGTGTTCATCAATAGATGAATGGATAAAGAATATGTGCTACATATATACAATGGAATATTACTTGGCCATAAAAAAGAATGAAATCTTGCCATTTGCAACAACATGGATGAATCTAGAGTATAGTGCTAAATGAAATAAGTCAGTCAGAGAAAGTCAAATGCCATAGTATTTCACTCACACATGGAATTTAAGAAACAGTCCAGATGACCAAAGAAAAATAGACACAAACCGAAAAAAAAACAAAAACAAAAAAACAAGACTCAACTATAGAGAAAAAAAATAACAAGCAGAGGTGGGAGGGGGGATGTGTGTGATAGGTGATGGGGATTAAGAGTACACTTATTATGATGAACACTGAGTAATGTATAGAATTGTTGAATCACTATGTTATGTACCTGAAACTAATACAGTTCTGTATCTTAACTATACTGAAATTAAAATTAAAAGTACAGCACAGGGAATATAGTCAATGGTATTTTAATGGCATTGTATGGTGACACATGGTAGCTACACTTGTGTCATACACAGTATGACATATAGGCTTGTTGAATCCCTATGTTGTACACCTGAAACTAATGTAACATTGTGTGTCAACTATACCTCAAAATTAGTTAATTAATTCAAAAAGGAGGATGAAAAGACAAGATACAAACTTGGAAAAGATCTGCAACACATACAACTGACAAATGATTAGTATTCAGAATATACTCAGAAAAAATGCCTATAAATGAAAATAAAAACAACTCAATAGAAAAAGACATAATAAGATAAAAAGCATTTCATAACAATAGAAATACAAAAGCCAAATAAACAAGAATTTCAACTTCATTAATTATTAGGTACATTGAAGTTAAGATCACAGTGAGATATCAATAGTCCCACAAGATTGTCAAAAGTTAAGAAGTCTGATAATACTATGAGAGTATGTGGATGTGGAGAGGAGGGACAATCTTCCAAGACCACCAGAGCAAGTGCATTCATTCAGCCACTGTGATCAACAATTTGGCACCATCTGATAATTCTGAGACCTCCTTTATAGTACTCAACACTTTTTAAAAAGAAAAAATTAAATGACATTGTTTAGGGAAAATACATTTTTTTGTGTGCGAGAGAGAGCCAGTGGGGGAGAGAGGCAGAGGGAAAGAGAAAGAATCTTGCCTGATACAAGGCTCAATCCCACAACTCTGGGATCATGACCTGAGCCAAAATCAAGAGTCAGATACTCAACCAATTGAGCCACCCAGGCGCCCCTAATATAACCATTTTAACCAAAGAAATAATAAACACAGATTTCAGGATGATGCTCCCTCTGGGGAGGCTGACAGTTAAGAAGAAACACATGTGGCTTTAGGGATATTTTAGGACTTGAGCTGTGAGGGATATGCACAGGAGAGCATAATTTTGTCATTATGCTCCATAAATTGCATGTATGTTGCATGTTTCATTTTGTATATTAAATAACACACGGTATTTAAATTTATTTCTTAAAAAGGAAAGAAAAACACAGTCACATCTCTGCCAGTTTCAGGATAGGTCTCACAGGGCAGAAGGGACTGGGACACTCCCAGTTTACCAGAGCCTCAAAGTGGTGCCCAGAGTCCTACATGTTCCAATAGAGCAAGAGAAGACCGTGGGGAGGTTCAGAGAAAGAGAAAGGGCCCAGGAAGGCCTTGCAGTCAGGACAAGGCAGGACACAAATGACCTGTGTGGACAGATGACCACACACTAGATCAGAAGGAGCACATCTCAGTGGAAATCAGTGTGGACACTGGTGTATCTCCACCCAGTCTAAAAGCATCCACATTTAATTAAATGAATAATAGATGATGACAATGATACATAGATAAATATATATGCATGATAGATGATAGATGATGATAGATAGACAATAGATAGATAGATAGATAGATAGATAGATAGATAGATAGATAGATAAGGGGGGAGAGAGAAAGAGAAAAGAAACAAAACCCCCTTCTGCACCGGGCCCAGGCCAACCCTCCCTCCTTGCTGCCCCTGCCACTACTGCATGGCTGCCTCCAGGATGCACTGAGGAGGATAGGACTCCACCACTGCATTAACCCACCTGCGACAAACACCTTGGGTCCCAGAGACCCTGCTTCTACTTTATGCAGTTCAATGAAGCTGGTGAGCATCAGCAGCCCCCTATCTGGGGTGGCACAGCAGTATAGAGTCAGGCAGTGGAGCAGGAAGAGCTCAGGTCCAGGCCCACCAGGTGACTGAAGTTCAAGTCTCCCTCTGCTACTGCTTGGCTTTGTCAGCTTGGAAACTTCATCTCTCTCTCTGGGCCTCAGTCTGTTCATATGTTAAATCAACAGTGTCTTTGAAAAAGATGAAGGAGGCAAAATGTTTGTCCATAGGAGGTGCTCACTGAGAGGGCTCAACAGCTGCCTCTCCTTCTGCAACTGGGTCAAAATACATAAGGGCCACGGTATAGAAGAACCAAAGTTCTTTCTGTAATAGATGAGCCTTCTGTTTCCCCTTGCTGGAATACTACCTATGAGAAAGTCCACCCCTTAGGAAGACAGCCAGCTCTGTACAAGTTATGGTCCCCTCCTCTTCCTCCACCTGTCCCTGTGGGGCTGAAGAGGGGGTTCCATAAGGAAAGGTTCTAAGGAAGAAGCTGGTCAGAGGAAAGATGCAGTCCAAATTCAAGTCACACATCCAGATGGATCCAGAGACAAAAGGCTCTGTGTCTGAGCCAAGTGTGGCCAAGTCCAGGATCCTGCAAGTGTGGGCCAAGGAGATGGCTAGGGGGTGAGGGCCCAGGCCTGGGTAGCTCCCAAGAGGAGGTCCCTGCTTGTGACGGGAGAAAGGAAGGGCCTCCAGAGAGCACAGGAAGCTGTGTAATTGGGAGTCAGGGAGACATCCTAGCTCCCCTCAAACAGCCACACAGCATAACAAAATTCCCAGTCTTCTTCCAGGACACATTTTGGGATTGTATCTCCCAGCCCCCTTGAATCTCAGCACTGCCACCTGATCTGCTTCTGCTAACAGAATGTGGTGGATGTGGTGAAGTGACACTTCTGGCAGAAGCATTTGAAGGGCACAATTTCATCTGCATTCCCTTGGCCCCACCCACCCCTGACATTGCAGACATGAGCCCAGAACCATGGACCACCTCTTCAAGGATCCCTGTTTACTTCTCCCTTCAAAATACCCAAGGCAGCAACAGCAAGCAGTCACTAGTTGTGGGTGACCCGGATCTCAGATTTCACTGGGCAGGAGGGGCTGTGTGACCTGGCTGGACTCAGCAGGCTACCTGGACTTCTGGGACTAGGCAAAGGGGCAATGGAGAGGGGCGGGGCAGAGAAGAGAGACAGGGGAGCCCACTCCAGCTGCCCCCACTCTTGCACCTAGTAGCCAGCATGCAGAGAATCTGTTTCACCTTTCCTGACCCTGCAGGGTCTGCCAGGCCTCCTTGTGATTCCAAAACACGTGTGAAGTAACAAATACCTTAGGTACATTTTCTGCACATTCCTACCTGGGGAGAGTGGGGCCCTTACACCAGATTGTCAGGAGCCAGTGTGTGTCTCAGCATACTGGACACAGTTGTCCAGGAATTCTTTCCCATCCCTGCCTAATGCAGAACAATGTCCAGAAAGGCACCAACCCCTGCGATGACCAACATGGCTAAAAAGTAAGCCTTTGAGACTAAGGCTCAAACCTTATTTGTATAAAATTGAATTCATGACTAATGAAGAAAATCTGAAAAGGGAAGGAAAATGTTTCTCTGAGAAGAAATAATGCAGATTGGAAAATACCTGGTGTTATCCCCATAAACAAGGCCCTGACACCTTGAAATGACCCTCTTTTGGTGCCCACCCTTCTAGGGGATGCTGACACCCCATACCTCACCCTCCCTAGGGTCCCTGACTCCCCCATATTCTTACCCATCTGGGGTCCCCTGAATACCCCCTGCATCCCTGCCCATCTAGAAGTCAAAGGGTGGTCTCCAGGGTGGGTCTGCTCCCCTGGGAGGGGGTTTCTCAGAGCACAGGATACCAAAGTCGACCAGTAGGCTCCGCGCACCCCACCCAATGGCCCCTCTGGCATCTTCCAAAGTGCCCAACACTTTTTCCTTGCTGAAAGGACTCCTCGGGTGAGGGCAATGACAGAATGTTCCAGCGAAAACGAGGCTCTTAAGTGGAGCACAACTGCATGTGCCAGCGGATCATCAATAAAGGGAAGACTGGACGTCGACACGGGACTTGAGTGCCCACTTCACAGTGAGACATTGGAAACCAGACCCGGGAAATGGTGAAGATAGTGTCAAGCACTGCTGTCCATAACATTTCATGTGCAAGAAACCAGAGCCTGAACGCCGAACACAGCTGGTCCTTCCCCTCCAGGGGCCCCATCACCCCCACCAGGATCACTCATCCCTCAGGACCTTGCCCCACACTCCTACTGCAGGATCAGGATTCACAGCCCACCCCGGCTCCCCAGTGGGATGAGCCCCCGTTGCTCTCCTCCTGCCCCTCCTCTTCCCGTTTCACTTGCTGGTTCCTCCTAGTCTCTGACTTGTAGGAAGCGAACCTGGGGCTCCTCTCTTCTGGCCACTCTGCGTCTCATCCGGTGCCCTGGCAAGTAAACCACCCCCTTCCAGAGAACCCCAGAGGTGTAAGTCCAGTGGGTGCCTCCGCACTGAGCAAGCCCGGATATGTTGCCGGACGCTGCGCACTCTGCCGGAAGCCTCACAGACAACCATTCCCATGTGCAGGGCAGCCTGCCCTTTCTGGGTCAGCCATCGCGGCTCCAGGGGCCAGGGGCCAGGTGCTCAGCCACAAGCCACGGAGTGAGCCACGACCCTCCCCTCCCCAGGCCCACACACAGTCCAGCAGGGCATCCAGGCATCTGCCTGCAAGTAGACACAGACTGCAAGCACTTCTCCCCACCCACACTGCCAGCCCCTGGCCTGAGCCACTCTGTCTCTCTCTGCATCCCTGCTCAGCCACCCACCCTTGTTCCTCAGGTTCTTCTCATCTAGGCGGTCAGAGCGAGCTTGTTAAATGTAAGTCATCTCCTAGCCATCCTCTTCACTGCGGTGCCTCTGGACTTCCTATCTCACTAAGAGTGAGGGCCAAAATCCCTGTGGTGGCCCAGGCCTGATTAATTCTGGTCTTGCCCTCTATATGCCTCTCAGGGCCTTTGCATATGTGGCTACCTCTGCCTGGCACTTTCCTCCCAGGCCATCACATGGCTTCCTCCCTCACCTCCTTCAGCCACTGCTTACTCCAGCAACTTCTCAGGCCCCCTATTTGTACTTACAAACCTCCCACTTGACAACCCCCCACCTTTACTTTTCTTCTTAGTAACGTTCATCACATCACCTACTTATAGGCTTTTTCTCCTTATCTCGTTTGTTTCTCCACTATAATGTAGGCTCCTAAAGGGTGGAGGTTTCCGTTTCTATCACTGCTGAATCTCTAGCCCTTAGAATGCAGAGTAGCACATAGGAGACCCTCAGTGTGGATTTGGGGGATGTGGAATGACAGTCAGGTCCAGAAACTTTAGAAGGATGATGTAACATCAGTGCAAGCCCCACCACAGTGCCCAGGGAAGACGAGCTGAGGATGGCCATTCCCTTCCTCCCCAGGAGAAGACACAAGGCTGTGGGTGAGTCAAATGAGATAATGGGGAGTGGGAAATGGAAGGGGAAGGGGCAGGCACTCCATGAAGCACTTTACACATTATCTTCATCTTTACAACACTGCTAAATTGAGAAACCAAGGCTTTAAAGAAAGGGAGGCCCAGCTCAGCTCCCCAACCCTGCCAACAGCAGAGTCTGTAAAAATGTACTCATTACACTCTGCCTGCTGATGTTTGGAAAACTGGTCATCTGTGCAGGAATAATGAGTCCTTTCAGGTGACTATTATGCAGACAGTGACCCTGGTTCAAAACCTGGAAGCCTGTGCTGGAGAGAAATGATGTGGGGGCACAGGCACAGGGTAGGGCCCAGCCCACCTGGCCCACCCAGGGCTCCCTGCAGGACAGGGTGTGCCACGTGCCTCCCAGGGCTGTCCCGGGACTCAGTGGGGAGGGGCCCTCACTCGCAGTCAGCCCTCAGACTGCAGGTACCACCTCACCTTACAAGCTGGAGTGTATGCCTGCATGTTCACCTCCAAAGTGCCCCTGAGCAAAGACTTCCATTCAGCCCATGATATTCCAGCCCTGGCCCACAAATGCATGTCCTTCACACACAAAATACAGCCACTCCCTCGCAACAGCCCCCAAAACTCTGAACTCCTTCCAGCACCAATTCCGAACTCCAAAGTCCAAAGACTTACCTAAATATCACCTATTGTAGGGGTGCCTGGGTGACTCAGTCAGTTGAGCATCTGACTTCGGTTCAGGTCATGATCTCATGGTTCGTGAGTTCAAGCCCCACGTTGAGCTCTGTGCTGACAGCTCAGAGCCAGGAGCCTGCTTCAGATTCTGTGTCTCCCTCTCTCTCTGCCCCTCCCCTGCTCATGCTCTGTCTCTTTCTCTCTCTCTCTCAACATAAATAAACATTTAAAAAAAATTTAAATATCACCTATTGTGTATAATGCTGCAAACCTTATGTTTATTGCAGCATTATGTACAATAGCCAAGATATGTATGCAACCTAAGTGTCCATGGATAGATGAGTGAGTAAATAAAGTGTGATACGTATATATATACACAACAGAATATCACTCAGCCATAAAAAGAATGAAATCTTGCCATTTTGACAACATGGATGGACCTAGAGAGTATAATACTAAGCAAATTAAGTCAGTTAAAGAAAGATACATACTAGATGATTTCACTTATATGTAGAATCTAAAAAACAAAGCAAGCAAAGAAACAAAAAAAAAAACAGACTTTTTTATTTGTATTTACTTTTGAGAGATAGAGATAGTGCAGGAGGGACAGAGAGAGAGGGAGACACAGAATCTGAAGCAGGCTCCAGGCTCTGAGCTGTCAGCATAGAGCCCATCACGGGGCTCAAATCCATGGACCGTGAGATCATGACCTGAGTCAAAGTCGAACACTTAACCGACTGAGCCACCCAGGGGTCCCCAGACTCTAAAATATGGAGAACAAACTGCTAGTGTCCAGAGGGCAGATGGGGGAGGGGGAGCAGGTGGCATAGATAAAGCATCTTAAGAGGTACAAAATCCTAGTTATAAAATAAATAAGTCACAGAAATGAAAAGTACAGCATAGAGAATATAGTCAATAAGATGCTAATAATGTTGCTTTATGACAGGTCGTGGCTATACTTATCGTGGTATAAGTATAATGAGTAATGGTATAGAATTGTTAGATCATTATGTTATACACCTGAAACCAATATAACACTGTGTCAGTTACACCTAAATAAATAAAAACAAAACAAAACATAAGAAAGGGAGGAAGGAAGAGAGAAAGACAGACAGAAAGATAGAAAGGTCACCTAAATCAGTTGTGGGTGAAACTCTGGGCACAGACCATCCTGAGGCAAAATTCCTCTCCAGCTGTGTGACCTGTGAAATCAGACACATTACACTCTTCCCAAATGCAATGGTAGGACAGGCAGAGGATCCCATTCCAAAAGGGAGAGAAAAGAGAGAAGGAAGGGGTGACAGGTCCCAATCCTAGCAAGGCCGATGCCATCCGATCCGAAGGCGTGAGAACACGGCCTGCACCCAGGATCACTGAAGTGGCAGCCCCCGTGGCTGAGGCCACCTCTCCTCAAGGCTCTATAGGGCAATCCCAAGGCCTCAATCAAAGGCCACCTGACCTGCTGTAACCAAAACAGTGGCCTTGATAGTATCCGAATTACCTTCAGGGCCCTTCTTCCCTGTCCTTGAAGAATAGTATATGAGCCATAGCAGCCAAATGGCTCTCTGGTCAGGTCCTATAGAATCTAGAAGCCTGACGGCCTTCCTTCATTCTGTCTATTTCTTCATCCCCTCTAGTCCAAGTGGGCAGTGTCTCAGCTGGTGCAACACCATCACTGCGCCTCGTTTCTGCCACACTGGCTGATTAAGCATCTGAGAGGCCCATCCCGTGACCTGTTTATCAGACAGCGGTCAGTCATACTCTGTTCTCTGCAGAACAAGCTTACTTGTTGTTTGCAATATGGGTAGACTGAGAATTTTCCAAATCTTCAAGTTCTGGCTCCTTTTTGCTTCACAATTCCATCTTAACTCCTTTTACATGTTACATTCCTTAAGCAGTCAGGAGAAACCAGGCCATGCACTTTGCTTAGAAATCTCGTCAGCTACATATCCTATTTTATCCCTCACTAGTTCTGCCTTCCACAAAATGCTAAAACGCAGTGTGGCCAAGTTATCTGCTGCAAGTAACAAGGATCACTATTCCTCCGGTTTCCAAGAACACACCTCTCATTTTCATCTGAGCCTTATCAGGATCACCCTTAACATCCATATTCCTAGGATGCACCTCAAAACTCTTCCAGCCCCTACCCGTCACCTCATCATTCCGAAGCTGCTTCCATGTGTTCAGGTGTTTGTTACGGCAGCATCCCACTTCCCAGTACCAACATCTGTATTTGTCAGCTCAGGCTGCCATAACAAAGTGCCATAGACTAAGCGGCTTAAACAACAGCAAATTGTTTTCTCAAAGCTCTGGGGGCCAAAAGTCTGAGGTCAGGGTGCCAACGTAGTCAGGTTCTGGTGAGAGCTCTCCTCCTGACTGGCAGATGATCTCCTCACTGTGTCCTCACATGGCAGAGAAAGCAAGCTCTCTGGCATCTCTTCTTATAAGAACAGTAATTACATCATGGGGGCTTGGTCCTCATGACCTCATCCAACCCTAATTCTTGTCAAAGGTCCCACTTCCAAATACCATTACACTGAGGGTTAGGGCTACAGCATATGAACTTGGGGTGGGGGGCACAATTCAGTCTGTGGCATCTCCCATAGTGACTTGGGAGTGGCCTGTGGCACTGAAGCTTCATTGACTCTGAGCCAGCCCTGGAACAAGTAATCCTTGATCCTTGGCATGGAGAAGTACTGGGGGCACCAGATCCTGTGTCCACCTCGGCCCTATCCCCTCACCATCAGCAGCGATGCTGAGAGGTAGGTACTCCAGGAACACACCTGTGGGAGCTCACTGCAGGGAACAGAGCCTTCATTTAAACTAAAGATGCCCAGATGTGAGGTTCAGAGGAGAGTAGCAGCCCTCAGCCTTAAGCCACTTGCCTCACCTGCACCCCCACCAAGAGTCCACTCAGCCTGACACCTGGTGTTCCCAGGGAACACAGCCCCCCCACCTGCACCCCCAGCACTCTGTGTAGGAACCAGCAGACAGTGCATGGGGCAGTGGCCTCTGCACAGATTCCCACCCTCTCTCTCAGCAGACACTGGTCCCATTAATGGAATGACAGGAGCCCTGGCTGCAACACCAGTCTGCTCTACTTCCCAGACCCCAGATCAGATTCTGGGCCCTGTTCTAAAAGCATTTTCTTTTCTCTCTACTTTGCCTCCTGGATGAGAGCTCCTTTGTTTATACTACAGAAAGAAATAGGAGCAGTGCCTGTCCAAGTGGAGGAGTCCTCAGGGGAAATGGGAGTTCCTTCCATTTTGCTTGCTCCAGCCCCAAGTTGTTATTTCTGTGGAGAGAAAATGGGAGAAAAGAAGGATGGATGGTCATGAGAGAGAAGAGGAAGAGAGCCTGGGAACGTGGGGAGAGAAGAAGGGAGGCAAGGACAGAGAAATGAGGAAGAGCCAGGTCAGGAGGGCTTCAGCTTCCCGGGAAAGGCAGGATGGACCAGACGGCAGCCTGGACCTCCTGCCCTGCCAAGAATCACGGCAGGAGTGGAGGAAGCCTCATGGTCTGGCTGGAGGTAGATGGAGAGCCTGAGTCCCTAGAGCGCAGTCTAGCCTGCAGAGTGAGAGGGAGCCTGCTCCAGACCTGGGCCCTCTCAGGAGACATGGGAAATGCCTCTTGACTTGCAGCAGAAATCCTGCACCCACCAGGAATAGGGACTGTGTGTGGCAAGGCACAGGACTGGAGCACCATCTTTAACCCCTTTGTCACAATAGGCACTCCCAAAAATGTGCTGAATTAATGCATGAAGTAATAAATGAGGTAAAACAACTGAAGAAAACGCTGTCGAGTGTGAAGCACTGTACAGATGCAATGGTTTTTTCCTCCACTTCCCATGATTCTGCCTGCCTCTTGGGGTTCTGGAATACAACCCTTGGTCCCAGTTTCCTATACTTCTCCAAGAAGTTGTCTCAGGCATGGTGAAACCCTCTTCTGCACACACACACACACACACACACACACACACACACACACACAGACTTGCTTCTCCTCACTTTTCTCTGTAACGTTGATTGGCAGGTGAAATTCCAGGAACTCAGATACCCATACCTCCACCTCTGAATCCCACCAGAGGTCTCTGTGAGTACTGCATTTACTAAGAAGGATCCACCTTGACAACATCAGACAGGTGATCAATTTCTCTTTCTCAAGTTCTTACACTAGCTTTGCTAAGAACTTTAGAGAACACTGCTGCAAGGGTCGTGGTGAAGTGCTGGGCAGGTTCCCCAGTACCAGCCATGGCACTCTCATGTCCCCTGTGTAGGCAGAGTGATGGCACCCAAAAGATGTCCATGCCCTAATCCGCAGAACCAGTGACCATGTTACCTTATGCAGTAAAAAAGCACTTCGAAGATGTAATTACATGTAGGATCTTGGGATGGGGGATATTATCCTGGATTATCCAGGTGAGCTCAGAGCAATCACTGAGTTTTTATAAGATGGTCCCAGAATAGCAGAACCAGAGAAGGGGACATATGAAGGAGGCAGAGCTTGGATGAATGAAGGAATGCAGGCAGCCTCCAGAAGCTGAAAAAGGCAAGGAAGCAAGTTTTCACCTAGGGATTCCAGAAGTAATGCATCCTGTTAACACCTTTATTTTAGCCCATTTCAGATGTCTGGACTCCACAACTAGAAGATAGTAAGTTTGTGGTGTCTTATGCTGTTAAACTTGTAGTCATTTGTTATGGTGAACTTAGGAAACAAATACACACCACAGGGTTTTGCACATTTCCTCGACCAAAATTGTGTTGTCTCAGTTATTTGTAATGAGGTCTTTGCTAGGCAATTGTCAAAGGTTTACAGCAGACCATTTTTTAAATTACAGAGAAATAAATTAAGTCAGCTATAAGTGTCTCTCTCAAAGGTAACCATTAGTCATACTCCAGTGTGTTTCTTTCTGTCTGTATACAATTTTACGTGCTGCAATGACACCACTTGTTTTGTATTGGCCTTTTTTCCTTTACTGTCAAATTATAAGCATGTCCCTGCTATTCCAAACTCCTACAGTGTTCATGACTGGTCACAGAGCTCTCACTAAACCACTCCTCAGCTCTTCTGTACAACCACCACCAGACAATCTCTAGCTCTACAGTTCTGAGCAACACCAGGAGGTTTCTGCTGTGTCTTTGAGTTTCTCACTGTTTCTTAGGACAGATTCCTAAAATCAGAATAAACAAACAAACAAACAAACAAATATATTAACCAAGTGAAAAAGTGCTTTCTGAAAAGTTAGTCCTGACGTCTACTCTATCCATGTGTGTCTCCTTTCACACTTGCTAGCATTACAAGAAGGCTTTTATTAAATTCTAGATAGTGTGATTGTCCCCAAAAAAATGGTATCATTTTTATTTTATCTACCTTGAGTAGCTGGGAGATGGAGACTTCAGATTATAGAGGTTTTCTTTCAACTCTGCTTATTTTCACAGCCCCTTCTGTGGGCAAGTCATGAATAGAGAAAAGTAAAGCATGGGTCAGTCCTTTGGGAGCCTGTGACACTCTGAGAGACAAGACTTATGTACACATTGAGCAGAACACCAGGAACCATGTTCCACACTCTGGTGCACTAAGTCCATTTGCCCAGTGTATCCTCCCTGACACATGCAGGGGGCAAACTCCTCTGTAAAGACCTCTGACCCCTGACAGAGGGGTCATTGTCTGACTTCCTGAGTACCTTGTAGAACCAACATCTTCTCTGACTTCCTGACCCCTGATCCCTGGCAAGGCTGGCCCCTTGTCTGAGCCTCCATTGAATCTTGCTCCAAGTAGGTACACTGATGTACTGATGCTCAATGCATCTATGTGCCAACCCAAGGACTGTGGGTATTTTAATATTCCCTGTCCTGAGCATGGTACATGGAATATAACAAGACCTCAGTAAGTTATTATTAATGAATGAACTTGAGTAAGTGTCCAAGTGTGGAACAGACCATTAAAACATCTGCTCTTCTTTTTCAAAATTACTTTGGCTATTTTGTGTCTTTGTAACTATAAACTTTGTCAGTCTGTTCCACACTTGGACAGTAATAACTTATTGAGGTCCTGCTATTTTCCATGTGCCATGCTCAGGACAGGGAATATTAAAATATTCACAGCCCTTAAGAAGGCAGGAGGGTCAGAGGAGGGGTCAGCCCTAGATGAACATAGAGAGGGCAGGAAAAAGTAAGATAAAAACAGAGAGAGGGGCAAACCACAAGAGACTCTTAAACACAGATAACAAACTAAGAATTGCTGGAGGGGATTAGGTGGGGGGATCAGCTAAATGGGTGATGGGCATTAGGAGGACACTTGTTGGTATGAGCACTGGGTGTTATATGTAAGTAATGAGTCACTAAATTCTACTCCTGAAATGATTACTACACTATATGTTAACTAACTTAGATATAAATAAATAAATAAGCATGAATCTGAATAAAAAAGTAAAGCATGGAGGCATCACAATTCTGGACTTCAAGTTATGTTACAAAGCTGTAGTCGTCATCAAGACAGTATTATCAAAAACAGACACAAGGATCAATAGAACAGAATAAAAAATCCAGAAATGAACCCACAACTATATGGTCGATTAATCTTCAATAAAGCAGGGAAGAATATCTAATGGGAAAAGAACAGTCTCTTCAACAAATCGTGTTGGGAAAACTAGACAGCTACATGCAGAAGAATGACACTGGATCACTTTCTTACACCATACACAAAAATAAATTCAAAATGGATTAAAGACCTAAATGTGAAATGGGAAACCATAAAAATCCTAGAAGAGGGTAGAGACAGTAATTTCTCTGACATCAGTCATAGCAACATTTTTCTAGTTATGTCTCCTGAGGCAAGGAAAATAAAAGTAAAAATAAACTATTGGGGCTTCATCAAAATAAAAAGCTTCTGCACAGGGAAGGAAGCCATCAACAAAACAAAAAGACAACCAACAGAATGGGAGAAGATATTTGCAAATGACATAGCCAGTAAAAGGTTAGTATCCAAAATACATAAAGAACCTATCAAACTCAACACCCCAAGAACAAAAAATCCGATTTTAAAATGGGCAGAAGACATGAACAGATATTTCTTCAAAGAAGACATCTTTGGTGGCTAATGGACACATAAAATGATGCTCAACATTACTCATCATCAGGGAAATACAAATCAAAACTACAATGAGATATCACCTCATACCTGTCAGAATGGCTAAAATCGACAATACAAGAAACAACAGGTGTTGATGAGGATGTAGAGAAAGGAGAACCCTCTTGCACTCTTGGTGGGAATGCAAGCTGGTGCAGCCACGTTGGAAAGCAGTATGGATATTCCTTAAAAAATTAAAAATAAAACTACCCTAAGATCTGGTAATTGAACTACTGAGTATTTCCCCAAAAAATACAAAAACATTAATTCACAGGGATGCATGTATCCTTATGTTAATTGCAGCATTATTTACAATAGCCAAATTATGGAAGGAACCCAAGTGTTGGATGAATGGATAAGGAAGAAGTGACATATATAATGAAATATAATTCAGCCATAAAAAAGAATGAAGTCTTGCCATTTGCAACAATGTGGATGGAGCTAAAGGGTATAATGCTAAGTGAAATAAGTCAGAGAAAGACAAATATATGGTTTCACTCATATGTAGAATTTAAAAAACAAAACAAACAAGCAAAAAAGAAAAAATAAGAGAGAAAAAACAAGAAACAGACTCTTAACTACAGAGAACAAACTGATGGTAACCAGAGGAGAGGTGGGGGAGAAGGGGTTAAATAGGTGATGGGAATTAAGGAGTACACTTGCCATGATGAGCACCAGGTGTTGTATTGAATTGTTCAATCACTGTACTGTACACCTGAAACTAATATGACACTGTATGTTAACTATACTGGAATTTTAAAAAAAGACACAAAGTTTGAAGTTACAGAATGAGAATTCAGTGGGAGCCAAAGTGGCTGGGTGTCTAGTGGAGTTTGATGTCACCTGTGCCATTTGCAGGCTGTATAATGTGGCCAAGTCTTCAACCTCCCTGAAACTTCATATCTTCATCCATAAAGCGTGAACCATTCCAGCTCCCCAAGTCATGGTGGGCGAGATGACCCAGAGCATGACCTAACATCACACAAGGCTGTGGCCCACTGCAGACCCTCAGTGATCAGTTGCCATAACTGGAGCATGTCAGCACAGGTCAGATGCACAGAAGAAGAAATGACATAGTGGATGAATTGATGGACTGACAACTGACCAAAGGTTGGAGAAAACAGAGCTCAGGTCACTTGAAATGTAACCAAACCTCTTTTCCCTCCTGTTTCACACACACACACACACACACACACACACACACACACACACACAAACACACACGTCCTCCAACTTCAGAATGCCCTATGATTAATGTACCAAATTTTTTAGAATTCAACTAGTCACATCTGAGTAACTATTACATTGTATAAAGCAAACTCTAGAAGCTTTAGTAGACTAAAGATCAAGATCAGCATAGGTAGACTCTGAATATGGGGAGATAAGGTAAGTGACATGCAGTAACTCTTGCCTAACTCTGTTATTGGGGACCCTATGCAGTGACCCTCAGGGACACTTGGCAGCTCCACACGTTTACCCCAAACTCTGAGACCACAGGTTTGAGTTCCGCTATATCCCAGCCTGATTCAACACAGAACTCACATCCAGATATGGGGGTGCTGCATTCTGAACTCCTGACAGGCTGTCTGAAATGAGACTTATCTTGGGTTGGATCCATGTCTCATGTCTCACACTTGACGGGGCTCACTGAGATTTCTGCACAACAGGAAAGAGGAGTCTGTAGATTATCATGTGCGTCACATTTGCCTGCTCCTCCTGACAGCTCCTCTCTCCTGTTCTGCTCAAGCTCTGGGCCCTCAGCCCAGCAGCACTGTCCTCATCTGGGAGCTGGTAAGAAATGTTGAAACTGTGGCCCCCATCCAGAACTCCTGAACCCACATCTGCTCATTAATGAGACCCTTGAGAGATATATAGGCACATTCAGTCTGAAGCCACACAGGACACCATCATCCACAGCTGGCTCTGGATCCCTTGGCCCCCTTACAGTGGACAGCCCAGGAGAACTGTTTTCTGAAAACTCTGTAGCACCACTCCAGGATCCCTTTCCCAAGGGTAAATTTGGCTGTGCCCATCAAATCCTGCACTCCCAAGATAGCCTCTTCTCAGGGCACACTCGTAAAGAGGGACAAGAGCTTGGTAGAAAGACTGGATTTCAGGGTGCCTGGGTGGCTCAGTTGGTTGAGTGTCTGACTCTTAATTTTGGCTCAGGTCATAAAATTGAGCCCTGCATCAGGCTCTATGCAGGGTGTGGAACCTGCTTAAGATTCATTCTCTTTCTCTCGCTTGTTCTTGCTCTCGCTTTCTCTTTCTCGAAATAAATAAAACATCTTAAAAAAAAAAAAGGACTGGATTTTCAGCAACTCAAAGGCAGGGAAAATTGACTTCAGAAGACAACAAAGGTGTGAACCTTGTTTGTTTCAGTGTCTTCAAAAATGTATTTTATAAAAACAGAGGCAAGTTAAATAAATTCACATCAGGGAAGGAGAGATTTGGTTGAGACTTAGCCACGCCTCCACAGGAAGGCTCAATGCAATGACAGGCTCCACTCTTAGGGAGATGCTCATGGCATTCATGAAACCTTTCATTCCAGGGAAGAGAACCTCAGAAATTTCTCACTTCATAATTGAAAGATCAGTAATCAGACAGGCGATTAAACTCACCAAGAGAAAACATGACGTGATCATCCAGGAAAAATAGTTTTAGAGAAGTCAAATTAAAATGGGCTCCTCCTCTGGGTCTGACCATGACCATGACCTGGAAATTCTCATCCTCTCCTCAGTAATCCCATCAGGGCCACCTCTCATCACCATTCATCAAAGGACACTCCAGGCGAGAGGGGCTGCAGCAGAGTGAATGAAGGGGTGGGTGGCGGGTCTCAGTCTGTGCCTATTAGCTCACACCAGATGCTACCTTCGATTTCACTGCACATGTGTCATTGGGTTTCCCTCCCTTTTCATTTTTAAAAATACAGCTAGACCTTTAGGATCTTCAGACATGTGCACGGTATTCACAAAGACTGAAAAATTATATGCCATGAATCCTATTCTCTGCCAAACACAAACCTGGCTGTGAAAACATTTACTCAGGAAGAGAGGCCTAACTGCATTTTCCACACTAGACCCCAGAATCACAGCTCACAAAGGGAGGAAGTCTCCAGAACATCTACTTCCTTACACACAACCAGGGGATCTTAAATTCGGGTTTGTGTGAAGACCACACAAGGATATCTTGAAATGATTGAGCCAACATTCTGGAACAAAAACTACATCACAGAGTAAGGCAAACTTAAATCAATTAAGCTATCAGGATGGTAAGTGCAGACCTGGGCTGTCTTGGTTAGAGCAATTCAACAGGGAGCTGCAGCAAACCGAAAGCACTGCTAACAGTAAGTATGAGTGGGTTTCGTAACCAGCGGCCATGGCTGGCTGGAGCGCACCCTTCACATGTCCTTGGCTGTACCCTCTGCTAAATGTGGCATCACCATCAGGCTGGGAACAGGATATATTCAGATATAGAAATACTAGAGGTGAGAATGGCTCCACTCCTCCTGGGGACCCTTGCTAAGAGCTAAGGAACTTTCCCAGAACCCCAGTATTTGCCTCCCCTCACACTACCCCTTCCATCCCTGCTTGGTCCTAAACCAGCCAGATGCGAAAGATGCTTGATTGAACCACCCACAGAGGGGCTGGGGAGGGGGTTGGACTGGGTGAAGAAGTGCAGCCCTATATGGGTGCCACAGCCAATGACAGTAACAATGAGGCCTAGGTTTCTACTCACATAGGAAGAAGAGCAGAGGGACAGGGAGGAGGTACCCACAGGCTCCTAGAGCCTACAGCCATTGGGGTGGTCCAGTGCTTGAGAGCAAGGAATCAGCAACTCTGCTGGTGCCACCTAGTCCACTGACTTTGGGATCCTGCTGTGCTTAGGCTCCCTACTCTATTTCCTCATCAGTAAAATGAAGGTTTATGAGCTAATATAGGAAAAGTGTTGCTTTATTGTGAACATTCATTAAAGTATGATTTAATATTGTTATTTTTGTTGTAATTTTGCAACTACCAAGAAGACTCCATTCAAAAAAAAAATGTTTGCTTGCTCTCATGCTTTAATTAATTTCCTGTCTGCTGTCTGAGGCTTATAAATTCACCATAATCTAATTAGGCATGAGGCTGGAAATAGAAATCCCTACAGAACAGCAGGCCATGGCCAACTTCTCCTAGAGGGAGATGACAATAACCACAGCAGCCCAGCCCTTATCCACCAACAGGCCTGCTTGTGTTCCTAGACATGTGATGTCAAACCGTTGCCTGAACACAGATTTCTACCTGAGAGCAGGGCATGGGAGGAGGGGAGGAGTTAGAGGTGAAACTAATCAGGTACAGAGAAAGGAACACTCCAGGAATCCTTAGAAGGAAGGACAGTGTCACGGACAGTGTCACTGAAGACAAGCTAGACATGCCCTATTTCTGCCACTTATGTGTTGGATTGACCATGGAATTTGCCCCTGCCCCAGGCCCTCCACCTCTGAGACTGGACTTAGCTTGTCATCACCCCTCTGCACCAGTGACTACTCTTGGTTATTCACCTTGACCTGTGCAGTCTGTCAGCTATAGTCCAGGGAGGTCCTGCCTTAAACTGGGCCCACTTGGAGCAGCTCCGAGCCAAGAGCTCAGCCCTGGGATCCTGTCACTGCCTGCCAGAGCCTTGTCTCTGGAAAGCTTCCTGTAAGCTCCTGTGAAATGGCCAGTCCCACATCAGGGGCCACACAGTGACAGCAAGAACAGGAGTCTGGGACCAACCCACCTGCTCCCTAGCCAGCCACATGTCCTGGGTACCATACCTGCACTTAAATCTTCTGCCAACTTCTGGCTTGTGTAAAATGGAGACTGGCAGTCTCTTATGGCAGAGCCAGTATGACATTTACCTGAAACAGCAATAAAAATGAATTTCAGCAGTGTTGGACACAGTGCAAGAGAGCCCAGGGCCCAATGGTACCTCCAGCCCTGAGACCCTCAGTTTGTGAACTGCTTCTGACCCACCCCAAATGCCCCCAGCTTGCCTGCATCTACCCACGAGTGCCTGCTGCTGGGCTCTGTCTTAAGGACTGGTGTTTCCAGGCCAGTCTCTCTGGGCCTTGGGTGCTTATCCTTCTGTACCCAGACTACTGCTGGACCTGCTTCTAACAGAGAAGTATCTCCAAAATCTAGAAGTCACAGTTCTAGGATTTTCATCATGAAAGACTTAGACCACAGAGGAAAAGCACTGTCCTTTTATAGCCTATTCTTCAGGAAAGGAAAAGCTCACTAGGTTTCTCTCAGTTCAGTGAGAGTGAAACAGACTTTTCTCCAGAGCTTTGCAATCAAGCACATCTTTGCATCCATTCTCAACCAGTTATGTCTGTATACTTCCCTGCTTGTTGCTGCATTCTCATTGGTTGGCTGAGCAAACACTATTTCAGAGCTGGTCTGTGGAGTAAATAGATAATACAGTCAACATGTGGGAAGTATGCTTTCTCCATGGCCCTCCCAGCTCAACAAAGCACCTTGATGCCAGGGTGGGGGTCTGCTTGGGTAAGGGCTCCTTAGTACCTCCCCTCATTCTGCCCCAAAGGCCTACACTACAGTTGAGCCCATGCTCTACTTTCTGTGGGAATCAGAGCAGAAAAGGTGGACTCTCTAGAGAAAACAAAGCCAAGGAGAGAGATGGAGAATGCCTGAGTCTGCTGCCAGGCCTGCTGGGCCAATAGCCAATTTAGTCCTGCCAGGCTGCAGCAGGGCTCCCTGATCTGCCCACTGAGAAAATCAATCAGTACAGACCAGGTCATTACAGAGACATGAGAGAAGTGCCTCCAAGTCTGTTCCTTGTAAATCAGCATGTAGTTTTGCATCATTTTTTCTGATTGTAAATCTGTATTCATTGCAGGAAATTAGGAAATAGGGAAAGATGAAGAACAAATAAAAGCTATCCATAATTCTCCTGCCCAGAGAGAACCACTGTTATTAATTCAGTACATTTCATATGCTCTAGATTTTTCAAAGGTGAGATATTGAATATTCAGTTTGGTGCCCTGCTTTTATCAGTTAATATTTTATACTATCATTTCATTTTCTTCCTTAAATATCCCCCAAAGCATGACCTCTAGTAGCCATACAATGTCAAACTGTATAGATATTTTTTGCTAATTTCCTCATTGCTAGACATTGGGTTGTTTCCAGAATTTCACCATTACAAAGAGCAGTAATGACACTTCTTGGTCACAGATGGTTTCCACATCTCTAAGGCATCCTTAAGCAACTGTTTTTTGTTTGTTTGTTTGTTTGTTTGTTTGTTTTTACAAATAGTTTATTGTCAAATTACTTTCCAATTAAGCAACTGTTGCAGACAGTGGCCAGCTGGTCCTCTTGAGCACACAGGCAGGCTGCATCCCAGCCTCCTTGTAGATAGGAGTGCCTGTGCCTCAGCTCTGGCCACCCTCAAAACCTCCCATGCTCTTCCCCTTGGAAGTCAAATATTCAAAATGGCAAAGCCTCTATCAGCCTATGTCCCTGAATGACCACAAGGAAAAGTGCTGCCCTAAGAGCTGTTCAGTAGTCCAGGTGAGTCCCATGAACAAGAAGTAAACTTTTGTTGTATTAAGCCATTACTTGTTTGGGTCTTCTGGAGAGTTTAGCTAAGCTACTCCCTGATACTGCTGCCTTGACATCCATTTCATTTGGCTCAGCAGCCTGTGGGGAACATAAATTGACACTAAGCCCACATGCAAGTGCATGCCCTAGATAATGGCCCACAGAGTCACTAGTTCCTGATAGGACTTACCAATGGCCCTTGTGATCAACAGTCTTCCCCTCCTTCCAGGACTTTCCCCTTTGCATCCCTTAGATAAGACACCTGTGGAGCTCACCAAAACTCCATTCTCTTTGTTTTGAATTAACCAACCCAACTTTAGCCTGGGAACTCCAAAGCACTCTACCCACGGAATCTAACAAATGCATGAGTCACAGGCCCTATGGTTCTCCCTGTCTGCACTCTGCCTTGACCTCTCTGCTTGGAGTCTTGAGGCCTGCTATGTCCTTGTTCCAGGACTTGTGAGTAATAAACTTCCTTACTGCAATTTCCCCTGTGGTCTGTCTTTGAATTATAGTTCACCATCCAGCACCCTATGTTCCACTTAACAGATGTTAATTTAACACTGGCATCTCCAACAGGATTGTAGAGGCAGGCTTGCTATTGCCCAATCGGAATGCCTTTTAGCTGTAAATGGTGGTCTGGCTCTGCAGACGGGTAATTCTATCTGGAGAGATAGATCCACCACTTGCTGATATTCATTCACACTGCTTTTCTCAGCAATGTACTACCTATACAGAGTGCTGCCTCAAATTCCCATCCCAAAGTAAAAGCTGGGAAAGAAAGAGCCAGAGTCCTCCCAAACCTCGGGGTATCACTCATTGAAACTGACTTGAGGTGCCCTGAATATGTCTTCTGTCTGCTAACACTCCACAGAAGATGGATTCCCCAGTGGGTATTAAATTTGGGATGTGTTTCTCAACTCTAAACAGTTTCTCAACTGTTAGGAGAATTGGCTAGGATTTTGGAAAGGTTCTGTTGTGTTAATTAATAGCCAGGACACACTAGTGGCAACGCCTGCCCAAGGGTGGACATCTGGGTAAAGGTGCCAGGCAATGCCCTTAAGGGGAGAGGGAGACTCTGCTGTGTTTGTAAGAGGCACTGGAACTCCAAGTCCTAACCAATGCAATAAAGGTGTCCTCACTCAGGAAGTTATAGCTCCTCACAAAAGCAGGTTCAGCTGTCGCCCTTGGTCCCTCTGTTGCTGTGCACCTTGCTGCTGTTTCACCTCATCACCTTACCGTATGGGATATTGTGGTTCCTATCCATGGCATGTGGTGGCACAAGATCTAATGGCCTGAGCACCTAGTGTCAAAGCCACCCAAAATGCCCAAGGGAGTTAGCAAGCTCTTCACGAAATATAAAATGCCCACAGAAGTGGCCTGGGCACCGCTCAGCTCTGGGACATACCAATACGCAAAGCACTGGTCCTGCTCATCATGGAATCTCCTTCTAAACCAGATATGTGCTCACCCCCTTTGTCCCACTAGACATCACAGATTCAGATTAAGATACACATTTCACCTCCCAGACAGATCAGTTACAGTCTCTATAATGTGGAATCTTGGGGATTTCCACCTAGCTCGCCAGCTCTGAGTGGCTGGTCATATAGAGAAGCACAATGGCCTATTCAAAGATGTGTTCCTCAAGCTTTTAAACAACAGGCAGTCCCCTATATAGACAGAAATTTTACCCCAGTCTCCAATACTGCTTGATTCCTGGCCCTCAGATCTCCATGCCCACTTCCTGCCCACCCCCCACCACCGCCACCAATTACTAGTCTTCTCCCAAGAACCGCTATCCAGTGCTTCAGGGAGTTCCCACTCCTCTGACATCAGGAAGGAAGTCATTCATATCTGTTCACTAGATGAGTGCTCCTCTCACCGCTGTCTTCCCATTGTCTCTCCATCTTCCACATGCTAGCAACTTGATCAGGGGAAGATTATGCAGTGTGACCCCCCTTAGGATAAAAGTCCAAAGGGAAACTCCCTACCAAATTGCTTAGAGATATGATTCTACAGATTCATTGGCCCAGATGAAGGTCCATAATCAGACAAAAAGCTAAGGTCACCAGCTTTGCCTCACTATTCAGGTCATAAATATTGGCTAATTAAACCAAATTGATCACAAATTTTGTAGGAGATTGTAATTATAGTTCCAGAGCAAATATCAGAAATGTATGAATCTCAGAGGAAAAGAGACCTTTAACCCAGTGGATGCCAGTCATATTAGGAAATAAAACCCAGGGTTCTGGTGGCTTCTATCAGCAGACCTAGGCCAGGCCCTACCCAACCATAAACAAAGAGGTAAAGAACCTCTTGTTCTAAAGCAGCCATGCTTCCCTTGGTCAGCATCCAGATTGTTTGCCCCAAAGGAAGTCCCTGCAAGGTAGCCAAATGTAAATACTCCCCTTGGCTGTGACTATTACTCTTACTGTGCACAGCCTGGATAATATGATTGCTGGTAGACCCCCCTGTCTCAGGAGATCTACTGCAACAAAATCAGCCAGGTGCACAACTGCACTGCAGGATGACTGAGTGCCGGTGCTGGCAGGCCCTGTTGGAAGAGCTTTGACCAGCGGGCACTGGGCATGGATTCTGACCTATGCATAGCTCACCTCCTTCTACATTAAATGACACCAATGGAAGCAATGCTTAAAAGAGTCACTCCCTCTTTATACGAAGGCCCTCTCAATGTAACTAAATCCTATCCACCTCGCTGGTGGGTTTGTGCCCTAATGATGTTACAATAGTTTTAATGGCACCATCTCTGGATTATAAAAGTGCCATCCATAAAATGTCCCTACAATGAGCCTATCAACGTGCCCAGGATTCTTATGCATTGTGGATGGGGTCCCCACAAAACTTTGTCACAGACATCACAAAATCTTTGCAAGGTACACCTCTGATGATCTGACAGAGCCCACTGAAGTCTTCTCACCTGGCCGTAGAGCCCACACTTATAGTTCCATCCTGAGCCAGCCTCTAGCAGAAGTACGCAGAACGTAACACTGGCAGCCACTCTTACCCTTCATGAATCTCCACCTGGGAAGGTCACTTCTCACCAGGTTGGCCTCTGTCATCCCTAAGTATACCATCACCTCAGAGACACTGACCCAGCCCAAGAGCTCACAGTTGGAAATGACTGTGAAAGGGCCCTTCACATGCCTTTTCGCTCCACATGCCTGTGCTTGGCTTTTTCCCTGGATGCATGAATCTTCCTCAGTTTACAGATAGTTGTTTTTCCGGGCAGGACGTCTGCTCCACCTGTGTCCATCATCATTAGCCAATACTCTTCTCTGGCATCCTCTGGAGGTAAACCAGAGCTGCATCAGTCACACACGTCAAGAGTTTCTCACTTAAACTCTCACATATGTGACCCATGAAGACCGGCATAAGCCAGGGTTGGCTTTACTGTAGTGCTGTGGGAAGCTGAGCGAAGCACCCCTGCAAGCTCCAAATCCTCCCCAAATCACCCCTACTACTGAAGGGCGCTAGGCAACCTGTGGTGGGAAGCCATTCAGCACTCCATTGTCTTTGCCAGACACTGAACATTCTGGGGTTTCTCAGAGGGATTCCTCCACATGCATCAACCCATCCCTATTTCTCCCCTGGTGTTTGGAAGGCATTTAGACAGATTTCCAGGGCCTGTGGCTGGCTCCTGCAGAATCAGTATTCTGGTAATTGTATTAACCTTTAATGCACTGACCCATTTTTGTCCTTTTATTCTGTTTATTTCCATCCTTTCCATGCTTTCTGTCAAGTGGAGAAGAAATTGTATTGACTCACACAACTTTGGCTAAGAAACCTTTGGGAAGAAAATGAGGTGGACAAAAAAAGACTCTTCCTTTAAACTTGCCATGAGCCCTGCAGATTCTGGGGAAGGACACATGAAATAAGTGTGCAGTGAAGCATTCTGTATACACGATGAGCCTCAAGGCTTCTCTCCTTCACACCCACCCTCAGTGCATCATGCTCCTCTACCCAGTGGCTCTGGGCCCTGGCCATGGGACTTGCTTTGACAAATGGGATGCTAACAGGTGTAACACTCATGGTTATGCATTTGGATACCCTCTTGCACTACTAGTGCTTGTGTCTCATCTGCCTCCCAGCCTCTAAGCACAGCTATCTCAGCCACCCACAGACATACATGTAAGAAATAGATGCTGGAATTCTGGGTGGAGGGGGCAAGATGGCAGAGAATTAGAGAGCTCCGTAGACAGCTCTGTACATTGCACTCGCCCCCATATCTCACACGGAAAAGATCTGAAGCTATAGGAAACCTTACAGAATCCAAGAGATTGGGAGAAAAAGGATGCAGATTCCACTGAGAAAGACTTCTAACGTGAGTGCGAACTGGGGAAGATAAAATCCGGTCGGGATCAGAGACTCAGAGGGACAGGAGCAATCCCCCTCTGTGGGGAGTGAGAGGGGAAAGAGAGAGGCTGAAACTACTCAAGACACAGTCCCTGTCACTGTGGAACAGAAAAACCTCCGCTCGGGGCACAGAAAGACCGTGCAAGAAAAATCCCTGCGCATCAACTCATCCTGGAGGGGCCTCCCGCCAACTGCGCCTCTGTGCTCCTGTCTCAGCTGGATTCCTAGAGGGGAGGTGAAGGGCTTAAAACTGGGAGATTTGCCCACAAGTTCATGTTTCGGGTGATGAGACACAGAGGGACCCAGTTTCCCCCTCTCCAGCGGACAAAAGGCGCCCCCCAGGCAAACCCCGTCCTTGATCGCCAACCCGGCCTGGAGGAGAAGGGAGCAGCGATTCTGGCTCAATCCCCAGGGCTAGACAAGAGGCTTGGAATTGCCCTGAGTGGATCGCCTGCGAGGTTGTGTCTACGGCAATTTCAGTGGGGCGCATAGACTGGGATTTGGAAACTAGGCCTGGCCTGGGTTAAAGAGCACGACCCACTTTGGCTGCACCCCTGGCATGGGGAGTTTACACACCCAAAAAAGTGAGGTACAGCACTTGGTTGAAGAAGGGACTGGAGCGCCACCACTCTCCACCCCACAGCCACCAAGGCAGAGCTCCCGCAGATTGTATTGGATCAAACCACGCCCCATCCCTGCTAGAGAGATGCCCTCCTCTTTTTTTTTTTCTTCCTTTTTTTCCCCTCTTTTTTCCGGAACACTGACCTGACAAATTCTGGTCACCGTCTTACTTAAACAGTCACATTTACTCCATTCTGTAGATGTAAATTCTACACCTACCTACCTTTTCATCTCTTTCTCTCAGGAGTAATCAGACTATATAGTTTTTCTGGATAATACCAGCATCCTTCTCTCACCTCTCCAACCATATTCCACCTATTAGCTCTTTGAAAAAAGCTTCTTATCCCTTCTGCCTGTTCATTCTATTTCCAATTTTGCCTCATCCCTGCCCTGTCTTCTCTCTCCTTCTCTATGCTCTTCAACCAGCACTGCATACACCCGGCTATTTAATTGTACCTAGGAAATACGGTTATATGCTTTAAACCGTTCTTTGTCCATCAGTTTTCTTCTTTTTTCCTTTCTTTTCTCCTTTTTGACTTTTTATTTTTTATTTTCTATTATTCGCCTTCCCTCCTCCATCTTTTCTCTAACTTTTTCGTTTTCCCTCTCAGTTTGCATGTTAGTTGGATTTGTCTGTGCGTTTGTGTGCCTCTGCTCCCTGTGTGTTTCTCTGTCTGTTTTCTTCTCCAGGGCTACCTCAAGAAACAAGCCAAAGTACACATGGTGGAGAGTGCCAAATATCACTATGAGTAGGAATTTAAATAACCAAGGTCTCAATAAGAGAGACCAAGAGATACCATTCAAAGAACACTCTCTGAAAGGATAAGCCCTGGACAGTCAAAGAGTCTTCTTGGGTACAGCAGTGCTACAGGTGCAGAGAGCATAACAAGTCTTTAAAACTAACAAGAGATAGAGAGCTAACTAAAATGATGAAATGAAAGAGCTCTCCTCCAAAGAAATTCCAAAAAGAATTGACAGCTAAGAACTGCTCAAAACACATATAAGCAGAATAACTGAACAAGATTTTAGAACAATAATCATAAAATTAATCGCTGGGCTTGAAAAAAGCATAGAAGACATCAAAGAAACTATGGTTACAAACAACATGGAGCATAAAAATAGGCATGATGAATTAAAAAATGCTATAAATGAGATACATAATGTTGCACAAAAAACAGACACATAGACCAATGGAATAGAATTGAGAACTCACATTTGGACCCAAAAGTATACAGCCAACTAATCTTTGACAAAACAGGAAGGAATATCCAACGAAAAAAAGACAGCCTTTTTAACAGATGGTGTTGGGAGAACTGGACAGCAACATGCAGAAGAATGAAACTAGATCATTTTCTCACACCATGCACAAAAATAAACTCAAAATGGATAAAGGACCTGAACGTGAGACAGGAAACCATGAAAACCCTAGAGGAGAAAGCAGGAAACAACCTCCTTGACCTCCACCGCAGCAACNCCATGTTAGGAGGATTAGGAGGAACTTAACGGAGGAACAAGGGGGAGAAGAAGGGGGGAAATGATGGGGGGGGAGAGGGAGAAAGGCAAACCATGAGAGACTCTTGAATGCTGAGAACAAACTGAGGACTGATGGGTGTGGTTGGGGGGTGGAGATGGACATGGAGGAGAGCACTTGTGGGGATGAGCACTGGGTGTTATTTGGAAACCAACTAGACAATAAACTGTTTGGAAAGAAAGAAAGAAAAGAAAGAAAGAAAGAAAGAAAGAAAGAAAGAAAGAAAGAAAGAAAGAAAGAAAGAAAGAAAGAAAGAAAGAAAGAAATAGATGCTGGTGACCATAAGACATGGAGATGCTGTTAGCATGTGTTACAGAGCAAGAGCTGACTGACACACATTTTTCTCCAGGCTCCCATTTTTCCTAGGATATGAACTATACTTCATGTTCGAAGGGCGGTGACCAGAAATCCCCACGTGGCCTTAGCGTTCCCAGGCCAATTGTGGCCTCAGAAATTCCCACATCTTCTCATGGTCGGAGGTGTGATACAGTATTCCCTGGAAAAAACCTATCAACCAGACCAATTTTTCTCTAGCAATTTTTAAAAAATCATTTTTAATATGTAAAATTTAATGTGTAAGACATTATTCCTAATGTCAACAGAGAAAAGTTTAAAAGACACAAAAGTCTTACAGTGAAAATATCCTCCCTCTCCCTGCTTCCACTGTGTCCTGGGCCTCTGTCCAGACACAGGCTGTGTGGGTACCTGCCCAGATTTCACTCCACTGTGACACACAGCACTCTCTCCCCATCTCAATTTTCACTTTGGAAATCAATGCATATCAGTAGTTAGTCAGCTTCCTCACACTTTCAGGTAACTGTATCATATTCTGTACCTGAATATATCAGAATATATTTAATTGGCACCCTGTGGATAGACAGTGAGGTGTCTCAATGTAACTGCTCACAACATTGCAGTGCACATCCTGAAACAACTGCATCCTATGAGTGATTGTACTGCTGCAGGATAATTTCTGTGCACTTTCTACCTTCACAGATACTGGCAGAGTGCCTTCCACAGACTCTGGATCAATTCCATACTCCCTTCACCAGTGTATGAGAGTACCCATAGCCCTACAACCTTGCCAACAAGAATCATGCTCCTTGACCATCTGGTAGTTGGAAATGGTAGCTCATTGGACCTTTAATTGTATTTCTCTCATTAGAAGTGAGAAGTGAGGTTGAACTTCTGCTGGTGGTGGTGATGGTTTAAGAGCTATATGCTTTTGCTTTCCTGCAAAGCTTTTTTCTGTGTCCTCATAGCCTTTGCTATTTTTCTGTGGGTAATTGTAGGAAACCTTCTAGAAAGGACATGAGCACTTTTTATGTAAATATCTACCCTAATCTGTGTTTGCCTCTTGACTGTTTATACATTCCTAGTTTTTGATGTGGAATATTTTTTAAGTGTCTTATAGTTGAATCTATCACTTTTCATTTATGGTTTTGTGGTTTTCATGCTTGGAAAAGCTTTCCCTAAAATAAGATTACAAAAAAATTTTTTTTAACTCTCAAGTTTTTTCTAGTCATCTTTATGGTTTTATATTTTAGTTTTAAAGCCATGGCCTGTCCAAAATTTACTTTGGTGTATCGTGGAAGGTAGATAAATTCTCTCTTCCCCCAGATATCTAGACAGTTATGCCAACTCATTTCTTAAATGGTCCTATTTTTCTCACTGATTTGCACTGCTCTCCTCATCCAATACCAGCTTCCCACTTACACCTAATTCTGTCTCTGGAATCCAACTGAAACAGGAAACATCTCTCCTGACTGGTTCTAAAAAAAAAAAAAAAAAAAAAAAGAGTGATTTACTCTACTCCGGGAGATAAAACTGTGCTTCATATTTGGCGAAGACTGCATTCTCCCTCGGACCTGTCAGAGTTCAGTGGGGAGCTAGCCAACTCATCAGAAACTTATGGGTGCTACTGACTGTGCCTACCTAAGAAATACCTCAGAGGTCAGTGGCTGGACTCAGCGTGTTCTCACCAGAAAGGGGAGAGCTCTTAGCCCCTGTCGGCTACAATAACCACGTCATCCACCATGCTTCGGGTCTGGCAGGGCAAGCTGGGCTCTGTGGCTCCTCCATCAGCTGGACCCTGTGACTACAGCAAATGCAAATGCAGGTATAAAGAATATGGGCCAACCTCAGCAGCCTCAGCCACTGAGTCCCAAAGAGGCTTGACCCTGACAGTCACAGCTGGAATGGCTGCTAAGTGCCAACATGTGCTCAGCCCTGTGTTAGCTCCTTGTACATCTTGTGCCAGTTGGCCACCTGCCAGTAATTTGCTCATGCTGTTCCCTGTCCAGAGATTTTCAAACTCTAACATTCTGGGGTCACCCGGACCTATTAAATGAGGTGAGGGGCCACCTCCCCACCCTCTCACTTCCTGCAACTCTGCCTCAGCATCTCACCAGAAGCCCAAACAGCATCACTCCTTCAGGGACTGTGCTGTCTTCCCTCCCTAGCATTCCCTCGTGAGGTCCCTCCACTAGCAGCCCTCTCTTCCCTCTGGCCAGCTCCTGTTCATCCTTTAACTCAGTGGGCATAAACCACTCCAAAAAGTATTCCTGATCCCCTTCCTTTGTGCCTCTTCCTTAACTGCCTTCCTTTGTGCCCCTGCAGCCCAGGTGCCTCTTTCTATCCCAGCTCTAGATACACTGTACCATCATCAAGTGGTTGTGTGGATGTCTCCTCCAGATCATGAAGGCAGTGCCATGCTGAGGCCACCACTGGATCTATGCAGTGGCTCCATGTGCTTAGGGGACCTCAGTGAGTAAGTACACATATGATGTGATGACATAATGGGAAAGTAATGGGACCATCACATCCTGGGTATGTCTCAGATGGGAGAATAAAGGAGTTAATTCCTCATGAAGAAACCACAGAGCCTTGTCAACAGGCTACTGTAGGAGGAAGAGTAACCGCCCCACCTGTGTGGCCCTCCTCTCAGCTATACATCGGCCTCACCACTCCGAGGCTTATGACAACCATATGAGCTTTTTCAAAGTGTCACCATGAAAAGTCATATGAGCTACTGAAGAGTGATACACATTAACTGTCTCTTTTAATAGTTTAAAGGATGATGAGAGCAAGTAGAAGTGGTCTTCCCATCTCTGGAGCCACCTTAGAGTACCTTTCAGAATGCTAGCTGCGTCTTTGACAAAAGACCACACATTGAAGGCTTTGCAAGTTCTCCATGGTTTAACTTTTGTTACCACCCCATCTCCAGCCTCGCCACTTTTTCTCATAGTGAGCAACAAAATCCCATGGGCTCGACTTGGAGGGGGAACAAGTCTGCCAGGCTGGGGAGGTGGCGTCCCCCTGACAGTTGGGCTCAGCAGGGCTCCAGGGACAGAGTGAGCAGTGGGCAGATGATGAACAGCATAGGCTTTGAGGCAAACAGAGGTCAAGACCAGGGTGTGAAACCAAGGAAGACATTTGTGTTAATACAGTTAGAAATCAAATTTTTCACTGTAAGAGAAAAAAAAGATGCAAATATAAAGTAAACAAATCTTCAACATAAAATTGGAATTTAAAATATTAATACAAACTCATGATTTAAAAAATAAGTCTCCTCCCTCTGTCCACTGAAAGGGCCTAGAAACTGGTATCCTAGCAGTAATGACCACACCCAGAGTGCAGTTTTTGGTTTCCAAAGACCCCCTCACCAACAGAAACCAGGGCTCCTTGGAGAATGACCAGTTGGGCTGGGGCAGGGAAAGGTGAAGCGGGGATGCTTTGTTAGACCAAAATGAAGGAAACGTTTCAATCAAAAGGACTCAGAAGGCACGTTGAAGAGACTTCTGCTGGATAAATTTGGAGTAATGTAACCATCAAACAGAATAATGATTATAATGTATGTAAAGCAAACAATAATAATTAAAAATATGAATCCATAACATGAGGGGGTGAGGGAGAGAGAGATGGAGTGGGTAGAGGTGAATAGTCAAATACTCAGGCAAAAATAATATTATGACAAAATATTAACAATTTTTGAAGCCAGGTGGTGGGTAGACAGATGTTCATTGCAATCTTCCTTTTACATTTCTGTACACTTGAGAGCATTCATTCTAAAAAGATGGAGGAAAATAAAAGCTCCCAGGTGGTCCCAACGTGCAGCTGCATCCTGCACATGAGGAAGCAGAGAGCAGGTGGGCTTCCACCACTGAGTGAAAGCGGCTGTCCCCAGGCGAGTGTGAGCGTGTGTGAGAACATGTGTGTGAGACTGTGACAGTTTAAGACTGTGTGTGAGAGGAGTGTTTCTGTGTGTTTGTGAGTATGTGGGTGTGTGATTTTGTGAGTCTGTGTCTGAATGTTAATGTGTGAGAGTGTAAAAGTGTATGTGTGGGAGGCTTTGTTCCTGTGTGGGTCAGTGTGTAAGTATGTGTGAGTCCATGTGTGAGGGTTGTGTGAGAATATGAGAGTATTACAGTGTGTGGTGTGGGTGCGGTGTTGTTTGTGTATAAGTATGTGATTGTGTATGTGAGTCAATGTGTATATGTGTATCACTGTGATGTTTGTGCATGTGAGTGTGTGAAAGTGAATGAGTATGTGTGGGTGAGTGTGTATATATCAGAGTATGTGTGAGGGTGTGTGTGCATGAGTGTGTATGTGTAAGAGTGTGGGTGTGTACACAGGAGTGTGTGTGTGTGTGTGTGCGCGCGTGCGTGCGCACCAGTAGCTGGGACAGCACTGTTTGTTTCTGTGAGGGGTTCAGCATCAAGGGAACACTTTGTCCTTGGGGAGCCGCTGCGGGATTGATGGGGTAGAGAGCAGTCGGCCCCCTTGACTTGCAGCCTGCCCCAGAAAGCCCCTCCATGCAGGCACAGTCCCTATGTGCCCTTCTCCTCCTCACTCCTCCACTGCCCCCTGCAGCCTCCCTCCCACTCACACCCTCAGAGGTACACCAGGCCCCCCCACCCTCTCTTATCTCCAGTCCAGGATCTCTAGGGGCTTCCAGGCCAAACTCCCTGAAGGCAGAGACTCTGACCGAGTCCAGAGAGCCTGTGCAAAGACCCGCCTTACAGGCCAGACATGCCCAGGGCAGATATGCCCAGTGAGAGGCCTCGTCCAGCTTCCCCTGGGCCTCCCACTCCTCTCCTCCCTCTGCTTCCAGAGAGTCAGTGAGTTTCTAACTTGGCAGCAAGACCACCCAGCCCTTGAGCTCTTTCACATGTGCCACTGACATGCCTCCCATTGAAAGACAGGCTAGCCACTCTGGAAAACAGTGTGGACGTTCCTCAAAAACTTACAAATAGAACTACCCTACAACCCAGCAACTGCACTACTAGGTATTTACACAAAGGATACAAAAATGCTGATTTGAAGGGACACATGCACCCCAATGTTTATAGCAGCACTGTCAACAATAACCAAACTATGGAAAGAGCTCAAATGTCCATCAGTGGATGAATGGGTAAGGAAGATGTGAGATATATATATACATACAATGGAGTATCACTCAGCAATCAAAAAGAATTAAATTTTGCCATTTGCAACTATGTGGCTAGAACTAGTATTATGCTCTGTGGAGTTAGTCAGAGAAAGACAAATGTCATATGACTTCAATCATATGTGGAATTTAACAAACAAAACAGATGAATATGGAAAAGGGAAGGAAAGATATGATAAAAACAGAGAGGGGAGCAAAGTATAAAAAATTCTTAAATACAGAGAACAAACTGGGGGTGGTGATAGAGGGGAACTGGATGGGGAATGGGCTAAGTAGGCGATGGGCATTAAGGAGGGCACTTGTTGGGATTAGCTTTGGGTGTTATATGTAAATGATGAGTCCCTGGGTTCTACTCCTGAAATCAATACCGCACTGTAGGTTAACAACCCTGAATTTAAAAAAATAAATTAAAAAAAAAAAAGCCGACTAGGCTCCCTTTGAATTTAGTGGGGCTGTGACTCTGGGAAAAGATGCTGTGTCACTTCCAAGATGAGGTCATGAGAGGTGATAGAATACACCTGGGACCACCCCATGAGAGCCTAGGTGCCATGTTCTGTTTTGTTTTGTTTTTAATTTTAATGTTTATTTATTTTTGAGAGAGACAGCATGAGCAGAGGAAGGGCAGAGAAAGAGAGGAAGACACAGAATCAGAAGCAGGCTCTAGGCTCTGAGCCGTCAAAACAGAGCCCAATGCAGGGCTCGACTCACAAGCATTTGAGCTGTGAGATCATGACCTGAGCTGAATTTGGCCGCTTAACCCACTGATCCACCCAGGTGCCCCTGTTTTTAAGCTTTTAATTTAATCATTCTGTGTTAAAATACGGTGTTATTTTAGTTCCAGGTGTACAATATATAGATTCAGCAATTCCGTGTATCACCCAATGCTCATTACAAGTGCACTCCTTAACCCATCACCTATTTCACCCATTCACCCACCCACCTCTCCTCTGGTAACCATAAGTTTGTTCTCTATAGTTAAGGTCCTTTCTTGATTTCTCTCTCTTTCTTTCTCTCTCTCTTTCTCCCCACCCTTTTTTCCCTTTCTTCATTTGTTTGTTTCTTGAATTATACATATGAGTGAAATTATATGACATTTGTCTTTCTCTGACAGCCTTATTTCACTTAGCATTATACTCCCTAGATCCATCCACATTATTGCAAATGACAAGACTTCGTTCTTTTTTATGGCTGAATAATATTCCTCTTCTTTATCAGTTCATCAGTTGATGGACACTTGCTGCGTCTATAATTTGTCTATTGTAATAATACTTCTATAAACATTAGAGTACGTGTATCCCCTTGAATTAGTGTTTTTGCATTCTTTGGATAAAAACCTCAGAGTGGGATTGTGGGATCATAAAGCAGTTCTACTTTAATTATTTGAGGAACCTCCATACTGTTTTCCAGAGTGGCTTCACCAGTTCGTATTCCCTCCAACAGTGTAAGAGCGTTCCCCTTTCTCCACATCCTCACCAATACCATTGTTTCTTCTGTTGATTTTAGCCATTCTGACAGTTGTGGGGTGATATCTCATTGTAGTTTTGATTTGCATTTCCCTGATTATGAGTCATGATGAACATCTTTTCATGTGTCTGTTGGCCATCTGGATGTTTTCTTTGGAAAAATGTCTGTCTATTCATGTCTTCCGCCCATCTTTAAAAAGATTTTATTTTTAAGTAATCTTTATACCCAACGTGGGGCTCAAAATCACACCCTGAGATCAAGAGTTGCATGCTCTACCAACTGAGCCAGCCAGGCAAACCTGTGGCCTATTTTTTAATTGGAGTATTAGTTTTCTGGGTGTTGAGATTTATAAGTACTTTATATATTTTGGATGCTAATCCTTTATCAGATATGTCATTTGCAAATATCTTCTCCCATTGTGTAGCCTGCCTTTCAGTTTTGTTGATTGCTTCCTTCACTGTGCAGAAGCTTTTTGTTTTGATGAAATCCCAATAGTTTATTTTTGCTTTTATTTCCCTTGCATTAGGAGACATACCTAGAACGAAGTTGCTACGGCTGATGTTAAAGAGCTTATTCCCACCTCCCCAAAAAAGCTTATTGCCTGTGTTCTCCTCTATGATTTTTACGGTTTCAGGTCTCACATTTAGGTCATACATCCATTTTGAATTTATTTTCATGTATAGTGTAGAAAGTGGTCCAGTTTCATTCTTCTGCATGTTGCTCTCCAGCTTTCCCACACCATTTGTTGAAGAGACTGTCATTTTCCCATTGGATATTCTTTCCTGCTTTGTCGAGTATTAGTTGACCATATAGTTGTCAGTCCATTTCTGGGTTTTCTATTCAGTTCCATTGATCTATGCATCTGTTTTTGTTCCAATACCATACTGTTTTGATGACCACAGCTTTGTAATGTAGCTTGCAATCTGGATCATGATGCCTCCGGTTTTGCTTTTCTTTTCCAGAATTGCTTTGACTATTTGGGGCCTTTGTGGTTCCATAAAATTTTTAAGGTTGTTTGTTCTAGCTCTGCAAAAAAAAAATACTGGTGGCATTTTGATAGGGATTGCATTCAATGTATACATTTCTTTCAGTGGTATAAACATTTTAACAATTTTTGCTCTTCCAATCCATGAGCATGGAATGTTTTTCCATTTCTTTGTGTCCTCTTCAATTTATTTCATAAGTGTTGAATAGTTTTCAGAGTACATATCTTTCACCTATTAGATTTATTCCTAGATATCTTATGGTTTTTGATGCAATTGCAAATGGGATCTATTCCTTGATTTCTTCTTCTATTGCCTCATTATTGGTGTATAGAAATGCGACACATTTCTGCATGTTGATTTTATATCCTGCAACTTTGCTGAATTCATTGATTAATTCTAGTAATTTTTTGGTGGAATCTTTAGGATTTTCTACATAGACCACCATATCATCTGCAAATAGTGAGTTTGGCTTTTGCCAATTTGGATGTCTTTATTTCTTTTTGTTGTCTGATTGCTAAGAATTCCAGTACTATGTTAAATAGTAATAATAATGAGAGTGGACATCCTTGTCTTGTTCATGACCTGAGGGGGAAAGCTCTCAGTTTTTCCTCATTGAGGATGACGTTAGCTATGAAGTTTTCATATATGGTTTTTACAATGTTGAGATATGTTCCTTCTAAACGTACTTTTGAAGGTTTTTATCATGAATAGGTATTGTACTTTGTCAAAGACTTTTTCTGCATCCTGAAAGGATCATATGCTTCTTATCCTTCTCTTACTGATGTGATGCATCACATTGATTGATTTGTGAATGCTAAACAACCATTGCAACCCAGTAATAAATCCCCCTTGATCATGTTGGTCGATTTTTTAATGTATTGTTGAATTCAGTTTGATAGTATTTCATTGTGGATTGTTGCATCTTGGGATACTGGCCTGTAGTTCTCCTTTTTAGTGGTGTCTCTTTTTTTGAGAGAGAAAGAGATGGGGGAGAGAAAGAGTGCAAACATCAGAGGGGCAGTGGAAGAAGGGGAGAGATATTACAGCTTTGTAGTAGAGGCTAAAATCTGGGATTATGATGCCTCCCACTTTGATTTTCTTTTTTAACATTACTTTGGCTATTTGAAATCTTCTCTGGTTCCATACAAAATTTAAGATTATTTGTTCTAGCTTTGTGAAGAATGCTGGTGCAATTTTTATTGGGATTGCATTGAATGTGTAGATTGCTTTGGGTAATATTGATACTTTAATAATATTTATTCTTCCAATCCATGAGCATGGAATATTTCTCCATTGCTTTATGTCTTCTTCAATTTCCTTTATAAGTCTTTTATAGTTTTTAGCATACATATCTTACATTTTTGGGTAGGTTTATTCCTAGGTTTATGGTTCTCGGTGCAATTGTAAATGGGATCGATTTCTGGATTTCTCTTTCTGTTGCTTTATTATTGGTGTATAGAAATGCAATCAATTTCTGTACATCGATTTTGTAGCCCACAACTTTGCTGAATTCATATACCAGTTCTAGTAGCTTTTTGGTGGAGTTGTTGGGGTTTTCCATGTAGAGTATTATGTCATCTGTAAAAAGTGAAAGTTTGACTTCTTCTTTGCCAATTTTGATGCTTTTACTTCATTTCGTTGCCTGATTGCTGATGCTAGGACTTCCAACATTATGTTAAACAACAGTGGTGAGAGTGGGCATCTCTGTCATGTTCCTGATCTCACGGGGAAAGTTCTCAGTTTTCCCCCACTGAGGGTAAGATTAGCTGTGGACTTTTCATATATGGCTTTTATGATGTTTAAATATGTTCCTTCTATCCCAACTTTCTGGAGAGTTTTTATTAAGAAAGGATGCTATATTTAGTCAAATGCTTTTTCTGCATCTATTGACAGGATCATATGGTTCTTATCCTTTTTTTATTAATGTGATGTATCGCATTGATTGATTTGTGAATATTGAACCAGCCCTGCGTCCAGGAATGAATCCCACTTGATCATGGTGAATAATATTTTTATATACTATTGAATTCAATTTGCTAGTATCTTGTTGAGAATTTTTACATCCATGTTCATCAGGGATGATGCAATTGGCCTGTAATTCTCCTTTTTTGTGGGGTCTCTGTCTGGTTTGGGAATCAAGATAATGCTGGCTTCATAGAATGAGTTTGGAAGTTTTCCTTCTGTTTCTATTTTTTGGAACAGCTTNGTGGGTGTCCTGGAATGTGTCCATTTCTTCCAGGCTGTCCAGTTTGTTGGCATATAATTTTTCATAGTATTCTCTGATAATTGTATTTCTGAGTGGTTAGTTGTGACAAGCCCAATTTCAGTTGTGATTTTATCTGTTTGGGTCCTCTCTGTTTTCTTTTTGAGAAGTCTGGGGGCGCCTGGGTGTCTCAGTTGGTTAAGCGTCTGACTTCGGCTCAGGTCATGATCTCACGGTTCGAGCCCCGCCTGGGGCTCTGTGCTGACAGCTCAGAGCCTGAAGCCTGCTTCGGATTCTATGTCTCCCTCTCTCTCTGATCCTTCCCTGCTCATGCTCTCTCTCTCTCTCTCTCTCTCTCAGAAATAAATAAAACATTAAAAAAAAAAACTTAAAAAAAAGAGAAGTCTGGATAGGGTTTATCAATTTTGTTTAGCTTTTCAAAACACCGTCTTAGTTTCATTGACCTGTTCTGGGATTTTTTTTTTATTCTATATTGTTTATTTCTGCTCTAATCTTTATTATTTCTCGTCTCCTGCTGGCCTTGGGGTTTCTTTGGTGTTCTGCTTCTAGTTCCTAAATTTAGGTGTGCTGTTAGATTTTGTATTGGGGATTTTTCTTGTTTCTTGAGATAAGCCTGGACTGCAATGTATTTTCCTCTTAGGACTGCCTTTGCTGCATCCCAAAGGGTTTGGACTGTTGTGTTTTCATTTTCATTTATTTCCAAATATTTTAAAATTTCTTCTTTAATTGCCTGGCTAACCCATTCATTCTTTAGTAGGATGATATTTAACCTCCATGCATTTGGAGGTTTTCCAAACTTTTTCCTGTGGTTGATTTCAAGTTTCATAGCATTGTGATCTGAAAATGTAAATGATATGATCTCAGTTCTTTTACATTTATTGCGGTCTGTTTTGTGATCCAGTATGTGATCTGTCTTGGAGAGCATTCTATGTGCACTCAAGAAGAATGTGTATTCTGCTGCTTTAGGATGAAAAGTTCTGAATACATCTGTCAAGTCCATCTGGTCCAGTGTATCATCCAGGGCCATTGTTTCTTTATTAATTCTCCTTTTTTTTTTAACGTTTATTTATTTTTGAGACAGAGACAGAGCACGGACTGGGGAGGGGCAGAGAGAGAGGGAGACATAGAATCTGAAACAGGCTCCAGGCTCTGAGCTGTCAGCACAGAGCCCAATGTGGGGCTTGAACCCACGAACTGTAAGATCATGACCTGAGCCAAAGTCGGATGCTTAACCGAATGAGCCACCCAGGCACCCCCCTTTATTGATTTTTCTACCTAGATGATCTGTCCATTGCTGTAAGTGGAGTATTAAAGTTTCCTGCAATTACTGCATTCTTATCAATAAGGTTGCTTATGTTTGCAACTCATTGTTTTATATATTTGGGTGCTTCTGAATTCGGTGTACAAACGTTTCTAATTGTTAGCTCTTCTTGATAGATACAAACTATAATTATGATATAATGCCCTTCTTCATCCTTGGTACAGCCTTTAGTTTAAAGTCTAGTTTGTCTGATATGAGTATGGGTACTCCAGCTTTCTTTTGACATCTAGTAGCATGAGAGATGGTTCTCCATCCCCTTACTTTCAATCTGAAGGTGTCCTCAGGTCTAAAATGGGTCTCTTGTAGACAGCAAATAGATGGGTCTTGGTTTTTTATCCATTCTGTTACCCTATGTCTTTAGATTGGAACATTTAGTCCATTTACATTCAGTGTTATTACTGAAAGATATGCATTTAGAGTCATTGTGTTATCTTTAGGCTTCATGCTTGTAGTGATGTCTCTGATCCTTTGTGGTCTTTGCAACATTCCACTCACAGAGTCCCCTGAGGATCTCTTATAGGGCTGGTTTAGTGGTGATGAATTCCTTCAGTTTTTATTTGTCTGGGAAAACCTTTATCTCTCCTTCTATTCTGAATGACAGGCATGCTGGATAAAGAATTCTTGGCTGAATATTCTTCCTATTCAGCACATTGAAAATTTCCTGCCACTCCTTTCTGGCTTGCTAAGTTTCAGTAGATAGGTCTGCTTCTACCCTTATGTGTCTACCCTTGTAGGTTAAGGCCCATTTTTCCCTAACTGCTTTCAGAATTCTCTCTTTATCTTTGTATTTTGCCAGTTTCACTATGATATGTTATACAGAAGATTGATTCCTGTTATATCTGAAGGGAATTCTCTGTGCCTCCTGGATTTCAATGTTTGTTCCCTTCCCCAGATTGGGGAAATTCTTCCATCCCTTTCTCTCCCTCTACTTCTGGAACTCCTGTGATACAGATATTATTACATTTTATTGAATCACTTAGTTCTCTAATTCTCCCCTCATGCTCTAGAACTTTTTTCTCTCTCTTTTTCTTGGCTTCATCTTTTTTCATAATTTTATCTTCTATTTCACTTATTCTCACCTCTGCCTCTTCAATCCTCACTCTCACCACATCTAGTTTATTTTGCACCTAATTTACAGCATTTCTTAACTCATCATGACTATTTTTTAGTTCCCTTGATCTGCATAGATTCTATGCTGTCTTCTATGTTTTTTTAAGCCCAATGATTAATCTTATGACCATTATTCTAAATTCTTGATCAGACATATTGTTTATATCTATTTTGATAAATTCTTTAGTTGTCACTTCTTCTTAGAATTTCTTTTGAGGAGAATTCTTCTGTTTCATCATTTTAGCTAATTTTCTGTCCCTTATGTGTTTTAAAAGCTTGTTATGTGTCCTGCACCTGCGAGCACTGCTATATTAGAGAGGAGTCATACATTGTTCAGGGCCTGACCCTTCAGAAGATGTTTTTTGGAGTGTATTACTTGTTTTTTGTTTTTGTGACTCTGGTTACTTTATCTCCCTACTCATAGTGATGGTTTGACCCTCCACCAGGTGTGCTTTGATTTGTTCTCTGAAGTAGCCCTAGGTAAACAAAAACAAAAGCAAAAACAACAACAACAAAACCGGGGGGAGGGTGGTGTTGGTGGAAGAGGTCCTATCCCATACAAAGAGAGAAATGACAGGGGCAGGGAAAAAGAAAAGAAAATTTACCAGGCAGAGAAACTATACACCTTAATCCAGAAAGAAAGGAAAAAAATAAAGAAGAAGATCAGAACAGATATAAAGAGAATAGATTAAATATGTCTGCCTAAACAAAACAACAACCAGAGTACCAGACAAGAGGAGAGAAGAAATGAGAAGGAGATAAAGAAAAATAGATGGTAGATAGATAGATAGATAGATAGATATAGATATAGATATAGATAATGATATATAATAATATATATTAAGATCTATATTAATATATTATATATAATACATAAATACATATAATAAATTATATCATTAATATATTATATG
>NW_027532067.1:899333-918475 GCF_008692635.1 Crocuta crocuta
GTTAAGATATAATTACATATATTTATATAAAATAAGAATTGTCCAAGAATGAAATCAGAAAATGCAAAACCGCTGGGTTCCCTGGAACCGGTGGTAGACTGGTCTGGAGGAGGGCTGTCTGGTTCATCAGAGTCAATCCCACTACAGTAGATTTGCAGTTACCAGGCCCAGAAGGGAGTGGTTTGGTGTAGGCAGGTCCCACCTCCAATGTGAGCCTGCTGTCCATTCCCTGAAACCATACCTTGTTGGTGATGGGGTGGAAAATGGAGACACCCCAGTCTCTCCTCCATGGACCAGGTGTCCCAAACCACTCTGTTCAAGCTATCCTCACAGTGCTGCCCTGGTGTGAGTGGCCATTTTGTTTATTTGTTTGTTTGTGTTTGTGTTTTTGTTTTTTTCTGTTCCATAGTCTCCCATGCCTCCTTGGGTCTTGTCTGGGATTCAAACCCAGATGTCTTAAAGCATCCTGCTGTGCATGCCCCAGTTCCAGGGAAGTGCCACTCCAGCCCACCAATGGAGTGCCTCCTCCCAGTGCTGCGCACATGCGAACCAGATGGTTTGTCCTCTTCTGCCATCTCCCACGTCTCCCTGATGCTCAGCTGGGATTAAACCCCAGTGTCTTAAAAGGTCCTGCTCCATGTGCCCAGGTTTCAGGGAAGTGTCACTCCACCCCACTGATAAATGGCCTCTGGCTGGGGGTGGTAGGCAGTGTCCTTTGTCCTTTGAACGGTTATATACCTTCTTCCCACAGCACTCCAGGGGGGGGATTACTTCTCCCACTGCAGGCTGCACCTCTGAACTAGTTACCAAGCCAAGGGCTGATTCCTCTCCTCCCCAGGTGTGTGAACTGGGCAGAAAGCCCCAGTCCAGAGAAAGTCCCACAATTAGAAATTGGATCTCTCCATTTTTTCCTGATCCCTGGTCCATTGTTTTTCTCTTGTCCAGATACAGTCCTACATTTTCACAGCCTCTCTTTTTCTTCCTTTTGTCTCTCTGCAGAAGGGGACACTCTCCTTTGTGCCTACATTGCCTATTTTATCTCTCCCAGTTCATAATCATGCACCTATGACACCAGGTTGTCCCTGTGAGTCTCTGGAGATGTCTCTCACTCTGCAGCCCAGAATCTTGGAATTCAAAGTCCTTTGGCCTCAACACTGCTGTGTTTGAGGGAGGAGGGAACTTCAGGTCCCCTTACTTCTCTGCCATGTTGGATCTCCTCTTTCTTTCTCTTTATTATTTGCATTTATTAGTGGTTTTTGATATATGCTCACCATTGGGTTTTTATATAACCACTTATGCAAATAGCATTCTACCTTAAGTTAATGGTTGTTTAAGTTTGAACAGATTCTTTACTCCTCTTCTCCTCAGCTTTAGGTATATGTTGTTACATTTTATACCCTTTTATTTTGTGAGTTTCTTAACTGATTTTTTAACAGAAATATTCATTTTTACTGTTTTTTGTACAGTGTTTTGTGTTTCCTACCTTTATATTGTCACTTTTGGTCTCTCCTTTCCATTCAAAGATTTCCCTTTAATATTTTTTTGTAGGGCTGGTTTAGTGGTCATGAATCTTTTAGTTTTTATTTGTCTGGGAAACTCTTTATCTCTCCTTCTATTCTGAAAGATGGCCTTGCTGGATAGAGTATTCTTGGCTACAGATTTTTTCCATTCAGCATGTTGAATATATAATGTCACTCCCTCTGGTTTGCAAAGTTTCTGTTGAAAAATCTCCTGTAGCTTTATGGGTTTTCCCTTATAAGTTCTTTTGTCTTACTGCTTTAAATTTTTTTTCTTTATCACTATATTTTGCCAGTTTAATTACAATATGTCTTGTGTAGGACTGCTTTTGTTGATTTTGATGGGAGTTCTCTGTGCCTCCTGGATCTGGATATCTGTTTCCTTCCCTAGTTTAGTGAAGTTTTTATCTATTATTTCTTCAAATAAATTTTATGCCACTTTTTCTCTCTCTTCTTTTTCTGGAGCTCCTATAATATGAATATTATTATGTTTGATGGAGTCACTGAGTTCTCTAAGTCTATTCTTATTTTGTATAATTCTTTTTTCTCTCTTTTGTTCAGCTTGACTACTTTCCATCACTCTGTCTTCTAGATCTTCTAGATCATTAATTTGTCCCTCTGCTTCATCCATGCTGCTATTCATTCCACCAACTGTGTTTCTTATTTCATTTACTGAGACCCTTATCTCTGTTATGCTTTTTCTTATCTGTCTGTTAAGGGTCTTATTCATGTCTTCCACTTTTTTCTCAAGTCCAGTGAGTATCCTTGTTCTAAGTTCTATATCAGGCATTTCATTTATATCTGTTTCACTTTAGATCTATGGCTATGGCCTTGTCCTGTTCTTTCATTTGGGATACATTTCTCTGTCTCCTCATTTTGTCTGCCTCTCAGTGTCTGTTTTTGTGTGTTAAGAAATTCAGTTGGTCAGTTGTGTCTTCTGCTCTTGAAAGTAGTTACTTTATGAAGAAGAGGTCCTGAAGTGCCCTGAAGTGCAGTGACCCCTGTTCACCAGAACCTGGCGTGCAAGAGAGGATCCTATGTATGTTGTTTATGCCCTGCTGTTGTATCTGAGTCACTATTCCTTTCAGTGCAGCTATCTGCCTCTCTGCGTGTTGCAGGTTGCTCTCTATGGTGTTAGTGGAACCCCAGCAGGCCAGCCTTGAGAGGGTGTGCCCACCAAGGAACTTGGGAGTGAAGCAGCAATATTAGCAAATTTGTGCTAGGCCACTAGTCCTATTCCAGATTCCCCAAAGTGCTGCAACAGCTGAGTGCTGCACAGCAGCTGGGCATGGCCTGAGGCAGCAGCTGTGTGCCCTGTGGCTGGGTAGGGTGAGTGTGCACAGCTTTAACAAAATTTGCCCTGAGCCCGGGGCCAAGGCTAACAGGCTTAGAGTGGGTGAGTCCTCAGGAGAACTCACAGGCGTGGCACACTGCTAGCTGGTTTGGTTGCAAGAGTCTGTGCAGCTCCACCTCCCACAGATGACCTGTGTCTATCTTGGGGAACAGGGGAGGGAAATGGCACCGGCAAGCTCCCTCATTTTCAGAGAAGTCCCCAACACTGTCCAAAATCAGTATGAACAGACCTGTCTCCCATTTGACCATGGTGTTGTATAAACTGTTGTTTTTATGTTGCTTTTCCTTGCAAGGAGCTGTCTCTTTAAGGGCATCAACCTAGCTATTCCTTGCCTTCCAGGTTCACCCAGTGCTGATTCTCAAAGCTCAGTTTCCCACCGGTTTTACAAACTCCCTGAATTCAGCCTCTCTTGTTTTCAAAGGTAAATATTATGAAGATTAGTTTTCCCCATATGTGCTCCCTGGTGCAAGGGCCTGTTTCTCTGCCTCCTCCACGAACCTCCCTCCCTCCTGCGGGAAGCCTCCCCCCACTTTTCTAACCTTCGTAACCTTTCAGCTGGAGCTTCTTCTCTCTATTTAGTTGTGGAGTTTGTTCTTCCAGTCTTTAGATCACACTCCAGTTTATTTACTTTGATATGGACGATATCTACTTGTAACCATCAGACAGGGTGAGCTCAGGGTCCTACTCTGCCATCTTCCTAACCTCCTTCTTTGCCCAGGTGCCATGTTTAAGGAATTCTGGGCCATGTGTGGGTGTCTGGCTGATAGCCCATACAACAGCCCACCCAACCACCACATACACTGTGTAAAACTTTGAAATGATAGCATGTGTTAGGGTTCTCCAAAGTATCAGAACCACTGGGATGTGCACATACATGTAGAGAGAGATTCTTCTTAACGAACTGGCTCATAAGATTGTGGGAGCTGGCAAGTCCAAAATCTGCAGAGCAGGTCAAGTGGTGGAGACCCAAGAGAGAGCTCTGCTGTGGTCTTGAGTACAGGAGCAGCCTGGAAGAAATCCCTTCTTCCTCAGGCAACCTCATTCTTTGTCCTCAAGGCCTTCAGCTGATTGGTGTGGAGGGTAATCTGCTTTACACAATGTCTAATTACTTAAAGCTAGTCATGTCTAAAACATAACTTCACAGAGCATCTAGACTTGAATCTAATCAAACATTTGGGCCCACAGCCCAGCAAAGGTGGCACAGAAAATATACCACCACACACCGTCTGACTGCAATCACATAAAGGGACCCTGAGAGTAAAACTCTCTGAGCTAAGCCTACTCCACTCTCAGAACCATTGTCAATAATAATAAACTGATTGTTTTGTTTTAAGTTACATTTTGGGGGTATTTGTTATGCAGCCATGCCTAACTAGAGTACTCTCCAAGCTCTACCCCAACAACTTGCTGCTCCAGGAATTTTTTCTGCAGGTAAGATGTGTACTGATATTGTCTCCACACAATTCCATTAGGATGAGGATGAGCTAACCCACACTCAGGGAATACATCTTCCCATGAGTATTGGGTTTGAGCTGGAACATGGCAATGAGTACCGAAGAGGAAACAGCTCCTTCTCCTGGCTTTGCTCTCCTCCCTGTCATTGCTCTGTTGATTCCTGTCTACCCTTCCTGACAACAAGGGGTCCTTTATACATCTGTATTCTCAGTCAGTGATCCTGTGTTATCAGCAAGCATTTACTGAATAAATAAATGAGATGCCCTCGGGCAGGAGGCCCCAGCCAGCAGGAAGTGAGTCTGAGAGGGCAGCATGTTGCCCCACACTGTGCTCTCTCCACCAGAGCCTGACAGAAGGGAAGAGGTGGCATAAGAGAAAAGCTCAGGCAGGTCCTGCATCTCCTTAAGCTCCACAATCACCCTGGCCCCTCAAGGAGACCATGCACATCCAGGGCCCATGGAGGGCTGACCCAGAATAGGCTTACAGTAAATGGTAAGAATTTCCCCCAGGCTGAGCTATCCCCACTTCCTTGTGTGCCTGTCTGTCTGCCCAGTGCCACTCCAGGGTGGAGGTCCCAGAACCAAAAACCTTCCTCAAAGGATGCACCTGTCCCAAGTCCTGTCAGTCTTTGGGGCTTCCTGTCTCTGCTCTGCTGTCGAGGGCCCAGGCTCGTATCCATGCTCCTCCAACAACAGTGGCTTCAGCACACACCAGGTACTGGCCTGGCCCAGGTGGGAGGGAAGCCACAGCGAGTGGAGGAGGGGTGTGGGCTGGCTAAAAAGACAGATGGTAAACAAGGAAGTATATCATCTCCTGCCTGGTGGTAATAAACAAAGCAGGGGTGGAGAGTGATAGAGGCTTTTGTAGATTAGGTAACAAGGTGACATTGAGCAGGGAACTGAACAATAGTGTTGGAGAATGTGATGGGCCTTCTGTGGCAGGTGATGGGAAAGAGAGCAATGGTCCAGGGGACAGGATGTGCACCTGCACATTTGAAGGACAGAGAAGAGGCCAGAGTGGCTGGCACAGTGAGACAAGCCTGGGGTGACATCAAGAAACAGGTGGGGAGACAACCAGGAGCAGATGCAGTGGAGCCTCTAGGGAGCGCATGGAGGGCCAGGGAGGGAGAGCAGGCAGGGCCAGACTCTTCCATACAGACAGGTGGGAGGTGGCAGCCAGGCACAAGTAGGAGACTCCGTGCCCTGGCTGTGGCATGGCTAGGTCTGGAATCCTGAATTTTGAAGACAGAGGCAAAAGTCTTTGCTGCAAGGCAAAAAGGTCTTGGTAAAAAAGGGAGAGGTCACAGACCCCAAGACCTGTCCCCAGTGGTGACCCCCAGAAGAGGGGTGTGCCAGAGAGAAGAGCCATCATCTGCTGGAGAACCTGAGCACCCCTCCCCCTCCACCCTGGGAGGGGACAGCATGTGCTTGGCTTCTCCACCACCGGACTGTCAGGCAACATCCAACAAATCACCACTCTTGGACACCATTCTTGCAACAGTACCCAGGTAAGTGCAGATACACATGTGTCCCAGGCCAAGGAATGGTAATCCACCTCATCTCCCCAGAAAGCTATTTGGATTCTACCTGACAGAGGATATGGCCAGGTTAATAATCACAAAGTCATGGGGCACCTGGGGCTCAGTCGGTTAAGCGTCCAACCTCAGCTCAGGTCATGATCTCATAGTTTGTGACTTTAAGCCCTGCATCGGGCTCTGTGCTGACAGCTCAGGGCCTGGAGTCTGCTTCGGGTTCTGTGTGTCCCCCCTCTTTCTGCCCCTCCCTTGCTCACACACTCTCTCTCTCAAAAATAAATATACATACAAAAAAATTTTTTCAAACCACAAAGTCATTTTATTTTCTCATGATCACCAGGGCTTATTTCCTCCAAGCACATATGAGCCACAGATTGCAGGACCTGGCCGTTTGGAGACCCCCAAAATCAAATCTCTATCACCAAGGAGAAATCTAGAACACCATGACATGCTTATGTGTGCCCTAAAGTTTGCCTTTCATTCTGCACTCAACAGGCCAGATGGTCACTGATATATTACTTTGACACTCATGGAACGGGACCTCAGGTCAAATCAGTTCAAAAAGTTCCTAGCTCATACTGCACACAAGAGGCCATTTAATGCAATGTGGTACAATAAAATACAATAACTATATGGCTTTAAAGGGAAAATAGGACACACAAATTCTATGACTTCGAGAAAGTTGCCTAATCTCTCTGATCCTCAGTTTATTTATGGAAAAGGGATAACAAAGCCCACTTCATGGGTATACAGGGAAGTCAGATGAAATCATGTATGTGAAGCTCCAGCCCACCCCACATAAGCATGCACAGACAGTGGTCAGACACCTGATGACAGGGCAGAAAGGACAGGCCCAAAGATGGCCCTGGTGAGCCAGACCCTTCAGGAAATCTGCAAAGCCACAGAGGACATCAGAGGAACACAGCCGGGTCCACGTGCTACCCCCTAGCAGCAGCAGCAGCAGCAGCTGATGACCATAGTGAGCTGCTCCTATTTGCCTGTTGTGGTTTAAGTGTGCTTGAATCACCTGTTTCCTCTAATAACTCCACCAGAAGAGCACAAGTGACCACAGCTACAAAAACTTATGGTGTGGCTCAGCCTCAAGGCTCCACGATGCAGCCCCATGCCCTGTGGAAACTTACTCTGCAGGGCTGAGGCTGCAACTGGGTTCTCTACTACCTGGGTACCAGCAGTCTCTTGGACAGCATTGAGACCCAGGGGTCAGCCTGGCACTGGCTAAACTCCAAACTGCCTCTCACTCTGGGGCACCAGAGCCTGGCACCTGACCTCTCCAGCCCCTGCTTCCTCTGTAAGATGGAGACAGTAATAGTCTGGCACTACAAGGTGTTGTGGAGGAGGGAGACAACACAGAGAAAAGGTGCCTAGCAGCCTCCCAGTGATCCCTGGCACACTTCGGGCCTTCCAGCTGCTGTGACCGAGCATTGGCACAACCTGGTCCCTCTGTCTCCACTCTGGGCCCCAGCCCTACCCCCACCCCCAGGGAGCATTCCTGCGCACAGACTGAGTGCGTGGGCCCACGCTGCCTGCAGCGATACCCCACCCTCTGCTGTCCGTACTTGTCGGGGATGAGCCATTCCCCATGGAAGGACAAATGTTTCAGAGTCAAGCTGCCATCCTTTAACAATATTTATGAGGTTGTCACAAGTTGATACAGAAATATTCACAAATATAAAAAGGCCTGCCTCCTGATGCCTATATTTTATAGTAAGCTATGGATGCGGACACTTTTGGCTACACAAAAAATGATCCTGACATGATTATTAAATTCATGAAGCAACTTTTTCCACACTTATCCATTGACAGGGCCTCAAAGGTCCTCTAACAAAAGGTCCTCTAGTATCCTCCAATCCCACCCGGTGGCTGTCTGCTCTGCATGCTGTGCTTGCCTGGGGGGAAGGGGGGGGTGTCTTCCTAACTCCCTGCCAGTCCATTCCTCTGAGGGACGACGGGAAAGGAGGGGGTGGGAAGACGGGAAAGGGCAGGGAGGGCCAGCGTGGACCAACCATGAGGACCAGCACTGTGCCTCCCAGGTCGTCGCCCCCATACGCTGCCTGTTTTCCTGCCCCATCGGCCCAAAGGGGCCGAGTGAGAGAAGAGACGTTCACAAATTCTGCCCCAGAACTAGCTGGTGGCCTTCCTGTGGGCCCTCGGTTCTCGCAGGCACTCTCAGGTGTGGACTCCTTTTGCAAATGAAGTCTGAAAAGGAAGCAACACATATGAGGAGGAAAACATAGCACGGGTTTGCATAACGTGGGCAGGGGGGGCTCAAGCGCAGCCCCACCGGCCTTTCCAGCAACCCGTAGGCCCAATCGGAAGGCAGAGCTCTGAGGAGGAATCTGTTTTCCCAGAAGCCCTGAGGCCCAGGCAGAAGGCAGAGCTCTGCGGAGGAACACTCTTCCGTGAAGCCCACCAAGCCCGCCGCCAGGGCAGAGCTGCCTGGCTCTGTGCGTCGTTCGGCAGGATAAGGCCTGTGCTCGGGAAGGCAGGCTGAGTCCCTGGGATGCTGTGGGAACAGCACCGTGCAGGCAGAACCGCAGGAGCCGCTGCTGGGCTTTTACCCCCGGCACTCCACGGCCGGACCGAGACCACCCTCTCAGCAGACCTCAGGGGCGCAGACCTCTGTCCTGCAGTGTCACTGAGGGCTGCGGGCACCACAGGAGCAGTCCAGGGATCCCATTCCTTGCTCAGAGAGGTACATTCTGACTGAGGACTATAAAAGCAGAAATGCCATCCCCCGTCACAATTTCTTCATAATCTGTGAATTCATCTCAGTTTCTTGCCGTCGTCTCCCAGCCCTCACTACAATCCCAGCCTGTGATGAGCAGGAACAGGGGACCAGAGGGAGCAGAGGCTATGCTGCCCGTGCAGGGGGTTCCTGTTCTGGCGACGCAGGCGCCACCCCTGGCCAGGGCGGCGCCTGACCTCTGCCGTTCTCCTCCAGGCTCAGCCTCAATTACAGCAGACAAACGCCTGCAAACAAACCCAGTACAAAGAGGAAGGGAAATGAGCAGAGGCGAAGGAGCCAGAGCCTGGCCAGGAGTCTGTTTAATTCCATTAGGCAAGGAAACGAGGAAACGTGAAGCCTGCGGCCACAGGCTGGCCCTGAGAGATGGCAGCTCGAGACATGGCACCCCAGGCCCCTCTGCTGGAACGGCCCACAGGAACTCCTTGGTTGCAAACGAATCCCAGATAACATGTTCCCTCTTTACTTGGGCCAGAAGGAAGCTCGTTGGTACGCCTTGTGGGGAGCGCTTTGTGTGTGGACCCCCGGGCACTGGATGTGTCTCATTTTCTCTGCGCCCACATGCCATGTTCACTTGTTGTGGTCACCCACAAGGTTGGTGGTGCCTCTCTGCAAAGGTCCTCGGATCTCTCCAGTGTGGACAGAGAGGCATGCCCTGCAGCTAAGTGATGGGTGGAATTGCGGTGTGGACAGATGCCCCCCAGCCATGTCTCCTCCCTGGGGACATCTGTCTCGAGTGCTAGAGGGGCCTGTCTGGCTGCACGGGGCTGAGCCTTGGGCCCAGGAGGATTTGAAAGCTACTGAGGAGGCAGGCTATAGATTCACTCTGTGGCAGGACTGATCAAAACAAGAGCAGCCAAGTGAAAACCCCAGCAGAGATGTTCAAGCCAATCAGGGGCTTACCTCCTCTTGGGTGAGGCAGCTGGGCCAGGTGGGGCTATTACCTCTCCAGGGCTCACCATATGACCGGTCCCAGGACCAGCAGCCAGGCCCTCCTGGTATAGGACCCTGCTCAGGACCGTGACTGAAGGACCTGGCCTCCAGGGCTGTGCTGCTTGCTGTGAGTCTGGCCGTCACCGACTTCTTCTGCCCCACCTGCCCTTGCAAGGAAAGTGCAATAACACCCACATCCTGGGCTTAGCATGAACGATAAATCAGGTGCTGTCCCCGGTGCGATGTCCAGGACACTGTGGGAACTCAGCAGATGCCATTCTTCTTCTCTGACCCGCTCAGTGATCCACTCTTTTGTGGGCCACCCATCTTCCCAGTCCCCAGCCTGCTTGCTTGCTGGGGCTCCCACTCCCTGGGCAGGCCCAGTGCCCCCTTCCAGACAGAAGCTCAAGTCATCCCAGGGAGCCAAGTAAAGGGCATGTTACTGAGACCTAGGTGGGACTGAGAGCACACAAGACGTGGCCCTTGGGGGCTATCTGCAGCGAGGCCATGGCATTCCTCAGGGCTTGGTGAGGGGCCAGGTGAGGGTACCCAGAAACAGAGCCCAGCAGGGAGGAGACAAGGAAGAGATGCCCCAATCCTCTCTCTACATATCCACATCTGCCAGTGCTCTCCATCGGTCAAACTCATCTGGATTCCAACAGGCAAGGGTGTCCCAGGGGGCAGGTGAAGAGGGTTGCCCTTCAGGGGCCAGGGCAGGGCCCAGAGCAGAGGAAGAGATGAGGATGGGGGCAAAAAGAGAACGGCCAGCCTCCCCACAAAGGGTACCTCTTTACAGAGGCATACAACCCCTGAAGCAGTTAAGATTCTCCCAGTAATTATTTCAGTTTATTTTTCACAATTCTTTTCATGTAGGGACCTTATTTCCTTTTAAGTTTCTTTATTTTGAGAGAGAGAGACAGAGCATGGAAGGGGCAGAGAGAGAGGGAGAGAGAGACTCCCAAGCAGGCTCCACACTATCAGCATGAACCCGATGTGGGGCTTGAACTCACAAACCTGAGCTCATGACCTGAGCTGAAGTCTGACACTTAACAGACTGAGCCACCCAGGTGCCCCTGATTATTTCTTTCCTAAAGTAAGTAAAACTGAGGCAGAGCAGCACATGGCTCACCCAGAGGCTCTGCCAGGTGTGCCACAACCATTATCCTGACCCCTGCAGGTCTATCTGCCTTGGACAGGGACACCAGGAGAACACAGTCCCTTCTCTGAAGAGAGTGCGAAATGGCACCAAAACTCCATGTGGCAGTCACACGGGTGGCACGGAGGAGGTGGCTGAGGGACCCACAGGTGGTGCCCAGTAGGAAGAGGGGAAGGGTTCACCAGCAGGCCCCAGGTAAACGCGTGGGCCTGGAAGTGCAGAGGCAACTGGTAGGCTCAGGCCTGGACCCTGGGGTTACTTCCTGGACTCAGACAACCCCAGCCAACACCACTCCCATAACCTGGGTTCAGCCACATTTTGCTCAATCACTCATCAAAGTATGATTTATTTCCACAGGGAAGGAATCAAAAGTCAACAGATATAGGAGCCAAATAAGATTGTTTCCTTGCAACACCACTTCTCTTCATGTCTGTTTGGCTGTGGGGGCGGGGGGGGGGGGGTCNTCTACGTGCACACACACAGGGCACCTGGCATGCACGAACCCCGATCATGTGTTTGACTGCAGGGCACACGTGTCTTGGCATTGATGTGTGTGCATATAACCCACACATGTGTGCCATACATTTCTGTGGGTGCTGCTGGGCCTCACTCCATTAACATTAGATACCACCTCTGCACTAAGGGCTGGCTTCTTCAGTGCAGAAGCTGGTTCGTGGTCCTGTTCCCATGCCAGAAGGCCCGGTTCCCAGTGCTGTCAAAGCTGGCTGAGACAATGGCCCCAAACTACCAAAGGCCAGTCACAATTAGATAGCAGGGTGCATGTGGTGGCCTCTCCTCGTCACTGTCCAGAGGTGAGAGGCAAAGGAATGCTCACAAGGCATCCCCAGATGGCAGGAGGTGAGACAGGCACAGCATCTGATAACAGAATCACAGGTACCAGCGCAGGATACCAAGTGCCACGAAAACCCTTGGTAGCTCTACCACTGGGAACTGCCACAGGACAGTGGAAGTGCTATCCAGCAGGTCCTACGCAGAGACCCCTCAGGGCAGTGCCCTAAGACCAACCCTGGCCCGCCCTCTCTCACTGTGTCAGCTCAGGCAAGTGGCCACATGCCTGAGCCTCAGCTCTAGGGACACCTGGAGTAAGTGAGAGGGTGCATGGAGAACCTGAGCATTCGGCAGATGCTAACAAAGACCACAGCCTTCCACTTCTCCCTGCCCGCTGCAGAGGACCTGACCACCTGTGAGTGCAGACCACAGACACGAGGGCCTCCAGAGGTAACCAGTGCCTATGTTCAGGGTCTCTCCCCAGATTGTTGAACAGCTTGGAGGAGTCAGGGCAGGATGGCTCAGTAGGACAGAATTAGTCTTAGGGGTCAAATCTTTGTATCTGCCTTTGGCCGGCATACGACCTTGAGCAAATTATCCAACCCTCTATGCCTGCTTTCCCACCATAAAATGTGGTCAACAAGTGAGATTCTCTAAAAATAACCTGGGGCTCCCTCCAGGTTACCTGGACAATGAGCCAGGTGGGAGCAGATGCCCCCAATCCCACTGGCAGAAGACTAGCCAAACTCACATTCCCACCAGACCAGTCTCCAGGTGCAGAGCAGTGCCTAAAAACAGCTGGCACCACAAACTCAGACCACTCAACATCAAACATGTCTGCTTATGCCCACTGGGAAGACTGCCCTCACACTCGCCCTGAAGAGAGATATCAGAAGGGCAGGGATCCCTCCACTGGAAAAAATCAGCCTCCTGGTCTCAGCACCTGCCCCCTGGCAAGATAGGAGGATAAGGGAAACCATGCCTTCTCTTCTCTGGCTTCTCTTCATGAATGTCCCCAGCAAGGCATATTCCTTAATGCCTGTGGAGTGACATCATGAAACGTGTCCTGACCCAGGCAAGCAGGCTCTGCAGTGAGAGCAGAGTGTGCTTGGGGCAGGTCTTCACAGCAGGGGCTGGGCTCTGTCAGTCTGTAGAAGCTCAGGCAGCACCTATGATGTGCCAAGGTGGATGACAGGGCAGGGCATGGAACAGACAAACCCCTGGCCCTCATGGGGCTTACACTCTAGTGAGATGGGACAGGCAGTAAAAACACAGATCAAGCCTGTTAGGTTGTCTTAAGTTCTTATGGGGAAAACACAGCAGAGAATGCCGGCACAGGAAAGAGGGCAGATGTAAACACCCATCTATCATCAGGGATTCATCTCAGTCAAATGTTTTGGGAAACCCTGCGTTTACTACTGGCCTGCATGTCCAACTGGCCAGAGCACAGCCCCCTGCAGCTTCAGACCATCAGAACTGGGGAAAGCAGGCCCTCATCTACCACAGATGGCCTGACTCTACACTCAAATGCCACAGAATGACTTTCTCAGAGGAATCCTCTGATTTGGTGGCACATCGAAGCAGTCTGATGTCCCAGTCATTCCCGTTCCTGCTTGTAAATCAGGATGCTAAATGGTGCTGCTTTGGTGAGCTGGTGAAAAATGTGCTGGAAATGTATTCTCCTGCACACCCATAATGCTGATTTACTGTTTCAATTAATCTCGTTTCTTCCTCTTCCACAAATTAGGTGGCCGCTTTTTACACAAGTCATCTTTGGAGCTTAAACGAACATAAACGTAAACATCAGTTAATTTATCTGTTTTCACTGTAGACAATTTCATATCCCTAGAATGTCTCTCAACCCCCTTTATGGGCCGGCAGAAGGGCTCACCGCCAGCACCAGGGATGATGGTCCCTCAGTGCACGGCCAATGAGCGCATCCACCATGTTGTGTCTTGCCTACTTTGAGAGGCCATAATTTCAGATGCTCAGGTAAGAGAAAAATAGTCATGTCTCCCACAAATGAGAGTGCTGAGCCTGGGAAGCCAGGAGATGGGACAGGTAGAGGCAGAGACAGCCTTACAGAGGAGCAGGGAGCCAGCAGCCAGCAGCTGTGCCTGATGTGGTCATCCCCAACTCATCTTGGAAGGTCTGTGTCTGCAGACACAGCTCAGCCTTGCTCAGTACAAGGTCTTGTTCTGTGTCTTGAGGAAAGCATTTGAAACCCCCACCTTAACCACTTCCTGGGGGAAAGTTGAGACAGGGTCCTTGGTGTAGGTTAATGAAGAGAGGCCCATTGCCCATCTCCCCATGGTGGGGAAAGTGGGAAGGAAACTGCAGAAAAGACAGGGAAACTGATCTACCAGATAGGCCTGCTCTATGGAGGCACTTGATGAATGAGCGGAAGAAGATATTCACTCCACGAGCACCCTTGGGCACGAAGATCAGACACAGACCTGCAGGCTCCTGGGACAGCTGCGTCCCTCTCACCCTCCACCCACACACTCACCATTTCTGGCTGAGATTACTGTAGCAGCCTCCTAGCTGGTGCCTCACCCCAGATCCAACTGCTTCTTGATCTTCCCTACAGTCAACCTCTCCCCTCCCTCACACTCTTCAGTGGCTCCTCATTGCCCCAAGATAAAGTCCAAACTCTTTCTGTTGGCTTCCAGTGACCTTCCTGACCTTGCCTCTTGACTTTGACATTCCATTTCCACCCTGAGGCCTCACTGAGGTCACTGGGGGGCCTGCAGTCATCAGCATGGGCATCTATCCTGGGACCCTCCAGGCCCTCTGGCCTCAGGCCAGCAGATAAACTTGGGGGGGCCCAGGGACAGGTCGCAGGTTCTGACCTGCAGAGACCCAAGACCCTGGCCACGGCTGTCTACTGGCCTTTTCCCACCCTCACCCCCACCTCGGCACTGATGGTGGCGGCCTCATGGAGCCCAGACCTCACAGGCTGTCCAGGCTCCTGGCCCAACTTTGCAGGGCTTATGCCAAGCACCTACCCAGCTAGAGAGACACAGTGCCTTTGGACATGGGGTGTGCTGGGGCAAGAAGAACAGAGGCCACTCACATGTCATGGGAAGGCCCAACAAGGCAGGCCTACATTGACCCGAGCTCGACACCCCTGGGCCTCAGAGCTCCAGAAATGCGGGTCATGAGATGACGCTCCATCCCAGTTGGATGGAATTGCAGCTCCGGACAATGGACAGAGGCCCTACCAGCTCAGTCCATGACAGGTGGATTGGTTAACAGGCCAAAAGGCAGTGATCTACGTTCTACCTGATGTTGATGTTGGAAGATAGAAATGGGAGAATTACACACCACATTTGACCAATAGGAAGACCACCCTTTGGGAAGATTTACTGACCATTTATAGGAGGCCTGTGTATATAATATGAACTCACTCCCCCCTCCCCCCCCAACCTTTCAAAAGAAAACTTTTGCTACCTCTGCGTTTTCTAGATGTAAAGAAGTTGCCAACATCTGATAAAATAGCATTAGAAAATCACCCATCTTGTAAATGTCTGTTTGGTTCTTTTTTAATCATAGAAAAGAAATGTCTTTTGGAAATGACTTTTGAAATGGAATTGTTAGACCACCTCTGGAAACAGTATCAGGAGTGGCACATGTCCACGTTTGTTCGGTGGGTAAGAGGACATGAAGTAGAAGACCTTGAGAAAGAAAGTTCTGTGCCACACTGGTCATATTTAGAAGACATTTTCGTATTATAACCATTTTTATGTGTATGCATTTATTCCTCAACTACTGTATACATAATTGACAATGCTAACTACTTTTTTGAAATCTCTAGTCTTTTTAGATGTTCTTAAGTATCTGATATGTTAAAAATAGAGGTAGTAAAAAGTCATTCTGTAAATATCTTTTTGTTGAAATTCATATGAAATACTGTTTAATTTGGGGGGAATGGCCAAACCACCTCTTTGAACAGTAGGCATTGCGTTTGTGCACTGGTTCAGAGGAGGAGAGAGGAGAAGGAAGTCCCAAGAGCTCTGCCAGTGTGTTCATAATGAGGCAAGATTCACCACTGTCCCTTATGTTCCTGCATTTTGTATTACTTAGGTGTATATAGTGTACATACTGGACAGATGAGTCCTAATTTTCAACATATAGTTTTCCTAGATGTTAGGGAAGTTGCCAGTTTATGACAACAATAGAGTTAGTAAAATAATGCATTTTGTACATTTTGTGTTAAAATTCCTAGAAAGATTGTCCTCTGAAAATTTGAGCATTATAGCCCACTGGGTTGATGGAGGAAGGAGAGAAAGAGGAGAGATCACAACCAACACAGCAGAAATACAAACAACAACAAGAGAGTATTATGATCAAGTATACGTCAATAAAATGGGCAATCTGGAAGAAATGGACAACATAGAAACATATAAACTACCAAAACTGAAACAGGAAGAAATTGAAAATTTGAACAGACCCATAACCAGTAAAGATATCGAGTTAGTAATCAAAAGTCTCCCAAAAAACTAGAGTCCAGGACTGGATGACTTTCCAGGGGAATTCTACCAGACATTTAAAGACTTAACACCTATTCTTTTGAAGCTGTTCCAAAAAATAGAAATGGAGGCTGTCTTTTTTCCATTGGATACTCTTTCCTGCTTTGTCAAAGATTAGTTGGCTGTACACTTTTGGGTCCACTTCTGAGTTCCCAATTCTGTTCCATTGGTCAATGTGTCTGTTTTTGTGCCAATACCATACTGTGTCTGTTTTTGTGGAGGATTAGGAGGAGCTTAATGGAGGACCATGGGGGAGAAGAAGGGGAGAAATGGTGGGGGAGAGGGAGAGAGGCAAACTATGAGGGACTCTTTAATGCTGAGAACAAACTGAGGACTGATGGGTGTGGGGGGGGAGGGGAGAGATGGGCATGGAGGAGGGCACTTGTGGGGATGAGCACTGGGTGTTATATGGAAACCAACTTGATGATAAACTATTTGTAAAACACACACAAACACACATACACACACACAAATGCTGTGGAGCAGGAGTGCTGGGGAATCGCCTATGAGCTTCCATCCTCCTGGGAGAGCCGGCCAGCCCAGGATGCTGCCCAGGATGCTGCTGTGCACAATGGTGGAGCGCGTCTGTCCACCCACAGCTTTGTCTGCAGCCCGATTAGTGTCCTCTCTATTTTTGCTAGCTGCATGACTACAAACAAGTGCCTAATTCTTGCTTCTTTGCTGTGAGGTTCAACAGTTTTCAGAAAGCTGATTAACCAGTTTCTTTCTTGTATGTCATTTGAACAAATTACCTTCTCGAAGCTTAACCTTCTTTATATGTCTAACAGGGATAATAATAGTACCTGTTCCTGCAGTGCTGTTTAGAATCAAATGAAATTATGTTCTTAAAATGCTAACCCCAGTATCTAGGATATAGCCAACACTCAACAGACACTGTTGTGTCTATTTATCCATCATCAATTTAACGATGTTCTTTTACATTTGGGCATACTCATTATATCTTGTGCAATAAACATTAACCTGGCAAAACAATTGAAAATATTTTCTCCCATTCTACCACTGTCTTTATTATTTTAATGTTGCTTGTTTTTATTGCACAAAGGCTTCATAAAATATTTTGAAGGAGAAAAAAATAGAAATGGAAGGAAAACTTCCAAACTCATTCTATGAAGCCAGCATTACCTTGATTTCAAAACCACACAAAGACCCCACTAAAAAAGAGAACTACAGATCAATTTCCATGGTAAACATGGATGCAAAAATCCTCTACAAAATACTAGCCAACTGGATCCAACAATACATTAAAAAAATTATTCACCACGACCAAGTGGGATTTATACCTAGGATGCAGAGCTGATTCAATATCTGCAAAACAATCAGTGTGATAGTTTACATCAATAAAAGAAATGACAGGAACCACATGATCGTCACAATGGATGCAGAGAAAGCATTTGATAAAATACAGCATCCTTTCTTGATTAAAAAAACCCTGAAGAAAGTAGGGATAGAAGGATCATACCTCAAGATCATAAAAGACATATATGAAAGACCCACTGCTAATATCATCCTCAATAGGGGAAAAACTGAGAGATTTCCCCCCAAGCTCAGGAACATGACAGGGATGTCCACTCTCACCACTGTTATTCAGTGTAATATTGGAAGTCTTAGCCACAGCAATCAGACAACACAAAGTAATAAAGGTCATCCAAATCAGCCAGGAGGAAGTCAAACTTTCACTCTTCACAGACAACATGATACTCTTTATGGAAAACCAAAAGATTCCACCAAAAAAACTTCTAGAACTGATCCATGAATTTAGCAAAGTCACAGGATATAAAATCAATGTGCCGAAATTGGTTGCACTCCTATACACAAACAATGAAGCAATAGAAACAGAAATCAAGGAGTAGATTCCATTTACAATTGCATCAAAAACCATAAAATATCTAGGAAAAAACCTAATCAAGGAGGTGAAGGTGGAGGGGGCAAGATGGCAGAGAGGTAAGGAGCTCCATACTTGCACTCGCGCCCATACATCACACGGAAAAGATCTGAAGCCACTGGAAACCTTACAAAACCTGAGAGATTGGGAGAAAAAGGACGCAGAATCCACTGAGAAAGCCTTCTAACGTGAGTGCGGACTGGGGAAGATAAAATCGGGCCGAGATCGGAGACTCCAGGGTCAGAAGTGATCCCCCTCTACCCTCTACGGGGAGTGAGAGGGGAAAAAGAGAGAGTCCGAAACAGAAAAACCTACGCTCGGGGCATAGAAAGCCTGTACTTGCCAAATACCTGCAAGCCAGGTCCCCTTGCGCCAACTGGTCCTGGGTGGGGGGGGTTGGGGGCTGAGAACACAGACTGCTTCTTCGTGCTTGCTCCTGGCGGGCTGGACTTCAGAGTAGCAGCGCGCCTGCCGCCATTGTCCTCCCAGGCGGCTTGGGCCCCAGGAAGAGCCACGTGCGCGGACACCGGGCATCCGCGCTCCTGGTTAGCTAGAACTCTAGAGGGAAGGCAAAAAGCTAAAAACTGGGGAAATTTGCCTGTGAGTTCATGTTTCGGGTGACGAGCCATAGAGGGACCTGGTTTTCCTCACTCCAGCGGGCTCAGCGCACCCGGCAGGCAAGCCCCTGCCCATGCTCGCCAGCCGGACCCAGAGAAGGAAGCAGCGATTCTGACTTCACCGCCAGAGCGAGGCGGGAGGCCTGGAATTGCCCCGAGGGGATAGCCTGGGAAGTTGTGTCTAAGGCAATTTCAGCGGGGCGCACGGACTGAGATTTGGAGACTGGGACTGGCCTGAGTTGAAGAGTGCAACCAACTTTGGCTGCGCCCCCGGTACGGGGAGTTTACATGACCAAAAAAGCGAGGTGCAGCGCTTGGTTCAAGAAGGCCCCAGATCACTGACCTGATGAACTCTGGTCGCCGGCTTGCTTAAACAATCACAACGAGTCCATTCTGTAGATGTAAATTCTACACCTACCGACATCTTCATCTCTTTCTATCAGGAGTAATTAGACTATATAGTTTCTCTGGATAATTCCAGCATCCTTCTCTCACCTATCCAACCATATTCTACCCTTTACCTCTTTGAAAAAAGCTTCTTATCCCTTCTGCTTGTTCATTCTATTTCCAATTTTGCCTCATCCCCGC
>NW_027532067.1:924712-924913 GCF_008692635.1 Crocuta crocuta
ATTTTCAGCTCTTTCTCTCAGGAGTAATTAGACTATATAGTTTCTCTGGATAATTCCAGCATCCTTCTCTCACCTATCCAACCATATTCTACCCTTTACCTCTTTGAAAAAAGCTTCTTATCCCTTCTGCTTGTTCATTCTATTTCCAATTTTGCCTCATCCCCGCCCTGTCTTCTCTCTCTTTCTCTATGCTCTCAACCA
>NW_027532067.1:925058-973583 GCF_008692635.1 Crocuta crocuta
TCTTTTCTCTTAACTTTTTCGTTTTCCCACTCGCTTTGCATGTTAGTTGAATTAGCCTGTGCGTTTGTGTGCTCCTGCTCCCTGTGTGTTTGTCTGTCTGTTTTCTTTTCCAGGGTTACTCAAGAAACAAGCAAGAGTAAACAAGGTTGAGAGTTCCAAATATCACTACGAATAGGAAAATAAAATAACCAAGGTCCCAACAAGAGAGACCAAGAGATACCATTCAAAAACAACTCTCTGAAAGGATAGGCTCTGGACACTCTAAGAGTCTTCTTGGATATAGCAGCGCTCATAGATACGGAGAGCATTAACAGGTCTTTAAAACCAACAAGAGCCGGAAAGCTAACTAAAATGACGAAACGAAAGAGCTCTCCTCCAAAGAAACTCCAAGAAGAAATGACAGCTAATGAACTGCTCAAAACAGATATCAGCAGCATAACTGAACAAGATTTTAGAATAATAATGGTAAAATTAATAGCTGGGCTTGAAANGGAAATGGTGGGGGAAAGGGAGAGAGGCAAACCATGAGAGACTCTTGAATGCTGACAAAAACTGAGGACTGATGGATGTGGGTGGGAGGGGGGATGGGCATGGAGGAGGACACTTTTGCGGATGAGCACTGGGTGTTATGTGGAAACTAATTTGACAATAAACTATTTGAAAAAAAAAGGAGGTGAAATATCTATACACTGAAAACTATAGAAAGTTTATGAAAGAAATTGAAGAAGACACACAAAAAAAGGAAAAATATTCCATGCTCCTGGATAGGTAGAACAAATACTGTTAAAATGTCAATACTACCCATGGCAATCTACATATTCAATGCAATCCCTATCAAAATAATAGCAGCCTTCTTGACAGAGCTAGAACAATCTTAAAATCAGTATGGAACCAGAAAAGACCCCAAAGAGACAAAGCAATCCTGAAAAAGAAAACCAAACCTGGAGGCATCACAATCTCAGACTTCAAGATATATTACAAAGCTATAATCATCAAGACACTATGGTACTGGCACAAAAATAAATGCTCAGATCAGTGAAACAGAATAGAGAACCCAGAAATGGACCCACAAATGTATGGCTAACTCATCTTTGACAAAGCAGGAAAGAATATCCAATGGAATAAAAACAGTCTCTTCAAGACTCTTGAATGCTGAGAACAAACAGGACTAATGGGTATGGGGGGAGGGAAATGGGGGTGATGGGCATGGAGGAGGGCACTTGTGGGGATGAGCCCTGGGTGTTACACGGAAACCAACTTGACAATAAAGTATTAAAAAAAAAACCAGTCTCTTCAGCAAATGGTGCTGGGAGAATTGGACAGCAACATACAGAAAAATGAACCTAGACCACTTTCTTACACCATACACAAAAATAAACTCAAAATGAATGAAATACCTAAATGTACAACAGGAAGCCATAAAAATCCTAGAAGAGAAAACAGGCAAGAACCTCTTTGACCTTGGCCACAGAAACTTCTTACTCAACACGTCTCCAGAGGCAAGGGAAACAAAAACAAAGTTGAAATATTGGGACCTCATCAAAATGAAAAGCTTCTGCACAGCTAAGGAAACAATCAGCAAAACTAAAAGGCAACTGATAGAATGGAAGAAGATATTTGCAAATGACATATCTCATAAAGGGTTAGCATCCAAAATCCATAAAGAACTTATCAAACTCAACACCCCCAAAATATATAATCCAGTGAAGAAATGGGCAGGACATGAATAGACATTTTCCCAAAGAAGACACCCAGATGGCTAACAGACACATGAAAAAATGCTCAACATCACTCATCATCAGGGAAATACAAATCGAAACCACAATGAGCTACCACCTCACACCTGTCAGAATAGCTAATATTAACAACTCAGGAAACAACAAATATTGGCAAGGATGCGGAGAAAGAGGAACTCTTTTGCACTGCTGGTGGAAATGCAAACTGGTGCAGCCACTCTGGAAAACAACATGGAGGTTCCTCAAAAAATTAGAAATAGAATTCTCTATGACCCAGCAATTGCACTACCTGGTATTTATCCAAGGGATAAAGGTGTGCTTTTTCGAAGAAACAGACGCACCCCATTGTTTATAGCAGTGCTATCAACAATAACCGAAGTATGGAAAGAGCCCAAATGTCCAGTGATGGATAAATGGATAAAGATATGTTTTATATATATATACCATGAAGTATTACTCAGCAATCAAAACGAATTAAATTTTGTCATTTACAACTATGTGGATGGAACTAAAGGGTATTATGCTAAGCAAAATTAGTCAGAGAAAGACAAATATCATGTGACTTCACTCATATGAGGAATTTAAGATACAAAACATGAACATAAGGGAAGGGAAGCAAAAATATCATAAAAATGAAACGGGACAAAACATAGGAGGCTCTTTTTTTTTTTTTAATGTTTTATTTATTTCTAGGGGAGAGAGAGAGAGAGACAGCGTGAGCAGGGGAGGATCAGAGAGAGAGGGAGTCACAGACTGAAACAGGCTCCAGGCTCTGAGCTGGCCGTGAGCACAGAGCCCGACGCGGGGCTCAAACCCACGAACCGCGAGATCATGACCTAAGCGAAAGTCGGACGCTCAACCAACTAAGCCACCGAGGCGCCCCAAGGAGGCTCTTAAATATACAGAACAAACAGAGGGTTACTGGAGGGGTAGTGGGAGGGGGGATGGGCTAAATGGGTAAGGGGCATTAAGGCTACTCCTAAAATCATTGTTGCACTATATGCTAACTAACTTGGATACAAATTTAAAGATTGATTATTTAATTTTAGAAAAAAAGAATGAATATCAAAAGATGACAAATATAAAAAAGAGGTTGAAATATGGGATAGAACAGGTGAAGGTCCAGCATTACTTAACGGAAATTCTACAAGGAGAGCAAAGGTAGAATGGAGAAGACACAATTTTTGAAAAGATGGCTGAAAATTTTCTCAAAAATAAAAAAAAGAATCTTTAGATTCATAAATCACAAGTTTTAAGTAAGATTTTAAAATGTCTAAATTAAACATATTGTAGCAAAACTGATAAACTACAAAGACAAAACTGTAAAAGTAGAAAGAAAAGAAAGATTACCAATAAAATGAACAGAAATTATGTTCACAGCAAAACTCAAAGCAAAAATTGGATAAGAGTCAATTGTGGACTGCCCTAAATGTTGAACAAAAACCAACCAACCAACCAACCAAACAAACCCACTATCACTCTAGCATTCTACACTGAGTTTAAACCATAATTCCTGAGTGATAAGAGAACTAAGATATTTGCAAGTATGGACTGAGATGGCTTATCACTTGCATGCCCATTGGAAATGACTCCTAACAGAAAGAGATTACATACAGTAGAAGAGAAGAGAAAGAGGTACAAAGAAGTAGCAAATGAGGTAAATATAATTGTTTACTATAAAATAATTATGATAAATTGGAGAATATAAAAAGAAGGAGCTATAAAGTACAGGACAATAACAGATGAGAATGGATGGGAGGTAAACATTCTAAGAATCCCATGTCAATTGGGAAATTTTGACTTTATTAAGTCTGGTATGCAGACTGAAGAGTAAGCACTAGGATGTTTAATCTCTGATGTACCTGGGCTCAGTCTGAGTGACTTCAGCTCAGGTCATGACCTCACAGTTCACCCCACATTGGACTCGCTGCTGTCAGTGCAGAGCCCACTTTGGATTCTCTGTGCCCCCTTTCTGCCCCTCCACAGCTTACACTCTCTCAAAAATAATAAAATATTTTTTAAAATATTTTTTATTTATTTCTAGGAGAGAGAGAGAGACAGCGTGAGCAGGGGTGGGTCAGAGAGAGAGGGAGACACAGACTCTGAAACTGGCTCCAGGCTCTGAGCTGGCAGTCAGCACAGAGCCCGACGCGGGGCTCAAACCCACGAACCACGAGATCATGACCTAAGCGAAAGTCGGACATTCAACCGACTAAGCCACCCAGGCGCCCCTCAAAAATAAATAAAACATTTTAAAAAGACTCAAAAAAATGTATAATCTCCAAGTGAGAGAAGGAAAGACGGTTAACTTTTTTTATCTATACAACAGAAAGAGCAAAGGATAAAAATATACATTTTTTTAAGAAGCAAGAAAATGAGTGAAGGGGAGTGGGACATGTGTAGGGTTTCCATCTACAGAATGAATAGTGATGGGGATGAAAGGGCCAGCACAGAGAATACAGTCAATGATATTGTAATAACACTACATGGTGACAAATGCTCACTACACTGGGACAGGTGTAGCATAGTCTAAAGAGTCATGGAATCACTGTGTTGTGCATGTGAAACTAAGGTAACATTTTGTGTCAACTATGCTCAAATAAAAAAAAATTTTAGGGGCATCTGGGTGGCTTAGTCAGTTAAGCATCTGACTTTGGCTCAGGTTGTGATCTACTGGTTTGTGGGTTCAAGTCCTGCATCAGGCTCTCTGCTGACAGTTTAGAGCCTGAAACCTATTTTGGCTTCTGTGTCTCCCTCTCTCTCTCTCTGCTACTCCCCCACTCATGCTCTGTCTCTGTCTCTCCCTCTCTCAAAAATAAACATTTTTTTAATTAAAAAAATTTTAAATAGCCAAGATATGGAGGCAACCAAAGTGTCCACCAACAGATGAATGGATAGGGAAAATGTGGTATATACATACACAGTGGAATATTACTCAACCATAAAAAAGAATGAGATCTTGCCATTCACATGGATAGACCTAGAGGGTACTAACCTAACTGAAAGAAGTCACACTGAGAGAGACACAAACTATATGATTTCACTTATATGTGGAATCTAAAAAAACAAAACAAAGTAACAGAAAGCAGAATCAAACCCATAAATAGAGAACAAACTGATGGTTGCCAGAGGGGCAGGGAGTGGGGGATGGGCAGAATGAGTAAAGGGAGTAGGAGATAGAGGCCTCCAATTACAGAATGAATAAATCACGAGAATAAAGGTAAAGCATAGGGAATACAGTGAATGTTACTGTGATAGTATCGTATGGTAACAGCTGGTAGCTATGCTTGTGGTGAGCATGGCATAACATATAGAGAATCACTATGTTGTACATATAAAACTAATGTAATGTCTTATGTCAAATATACTAAAAAAATGTTTAACAAAAAGGCAAGAGAAGTGCCAGCCTGGATAAGACCACCCAGAGCCATTTCTCTCTGCTTCCTCCCCACCGGATACAACTGCAAATCCTAGAAATAACAAAAAGCAACCAGGAAGAATTCTCAAAGGTGAAAAGACGAAGGAAAACTGGATTAGTCCCCAAACTAGGACTGGAGGCATGGCACAAAATAGGGCATCTTCTGTCCCTCTTCCCAACCCCCAATCCCTAACTTAGTATGACAAGGTGGCCCAAGGAGGCTCATGCTTCTTCTAGTTGGAACAGGAGTCCTCCAACACTACTGAGGAAGCCCAGCACCACTCGCAAGGGGATCAATCAGGAGCCCCACTGACAGTAAGTGGCTGAGGAGGTATCCTCCTTCCTCACTAGGCCTGAGACTCTCCAACCCAACTGAGATACCTGGGTATCTTGGAGGTACCAGCAAGATGGGCCCAGTTACAAGTATCCCAGTACAGGAAGTCTCCTCATGTCTGGGAGCCTGAGATTGCCCTCCGCTCCAGATGGCCGAGGGGCAAGGATGAGGGACAGGGACTTACAGGCAAGAAGGCTTCCACTACAACAAATGACCTAGACAGAGAAACTTCTTTGTGCCCTTGAGCCAGACTCCCTCCTTGACAGGGAGACACTGAGACCACTAGGGGGAGCCACTACTATAAGCAGGGGCCCAAAAATCTTCTGTACAACTGGGCTTGAGATTCCTCTCCTCACCCCACCCACTTGCCCAGAGGCATGAAGGCAGCTGGGTGGCAGGAACAAGAGGGATTCTGCCAGTTAGTGCCCCAGCCCTGAAAGCTTCTTCACCTCCCTCTGCAGATGGGAGATTCTACTTTCTGACCCAAAGACATCAAGGTAGCTGGGGGCATCCACACACAAGTAAGTGCACAACTCAGGAGGTGCTTTCCAACCCTGCACACAGTTGGATCCCACCAAAAAAAAAAAACACATAGCAAGAGAGCCTTCTCTGTCCCCAGGAACTTGAGGCTCCTCTTCCCACTCCCTCAACCTGGACAAACCCCCTCTGCTCCCAGACAAGGCACCACCATGGGCCAGAAGGAGCCTCAACAACACCAGATAAATCAGAACAAAAAAGCACTTCCAAGCTTCTGAAACTTCAACTGCCATTAAAACCACAACTAACAAAAAGTGGGCCCAGACCCATGCACTAGACATAGCTAGAAGATTTAATAGAACCCAAAGTCTCTCAACATAAGAAAAAGTGTTCAGGATACAATCTATAACACCCATCATTCTAAGAGCCAAGAAAATCACAACCTGAATGAGAAAAATCACTCGACACCAACACCAAGATGAATCAGATGTTGAAATTCTCTGACAAGGATTGTGAACCATGTATGAATTATGTTTTTCATATTTTATGATGTTTTGACCTAGCTGGGCAGAAAGAGACTGCACTCCCAGGGTTACCTAATTCCTAAAAATAATAAACAACTCATCAGCAAACTTACCTTTCATATGCAAACCAACCAGGTATGGAACTGTCACACCAAGCCAATACTTCTCCTACCCTGAGTCAACTGAGAGTCAGGTACCAGACAACTAGGGACAGCCTCTCTTCCCCCAAACGGCTGGAATTCTTCAAATTAGCCAATCCTAAATTTTTTTTTTCAGAGGCCCCCCAAAATTCTATGGCTATGCCTTCCTTTTGTTACTCCCTGCCCCCTGAAAAACACACGTACTTCCCCACCTCTGTGGCCTTACATGGCATGCCTCATATTTTTAGGGAAACTGTGAGTGACGTTAAACTTCTTGCAATGACATCGACCTCTTCGTGTTGTCATTCAGTCACCTGTATAAATTAAGACTTGGGCACAAAATCAGCAATCATAAAAATGCTTCAACAACAACAAATTACAAACAAGTGAAAAAATAGAAAAATCTCAGTAAATAAATAAAAGTACTTTTAAAAACAAATGGAAACAATAAGATTGAAAAACCCAATCAGGGAACTAAGGAACAATGGCTGGGCTCAAAGTAGTGTGAAGATGACAGAAGATAAAGTCAGAGAACCTGAAGAGAGACTAACAGAATTCACAAGATAAAGAATAAAGAAGGAAAATAAACGAGTACAGCCTCAGGAACCTCTGGGGGAAAACAAGAGTTAACATTCATATCATCACAGTCTCAGAGAGAGGAGAAAAGAGTGCATTTGAAAGAATATTCAAATCAATAATGACTAAAAACTTCCCAAATTTGGCAAAAGACAAAGTCACAGATTTAAGAAACTGAGAAAATCCCAAACAAAATAAACCCAAATAAATTCATGCCAAGAGCACATCATAATTAAATTTCTGAAAACTTAAGGACAAGAAGAATTTTGAAAGCAGCTAGAGAGGGCATCTGAGATGGCAGTGCCCAGAGGGGAGGGTGGGAGAGGGGGGTGGTCCTGGGCTCGCCCCTCCTGTGCACACATCTAATCTACAGCTGCAGACAAATCATTTCCCTCTCCAGAGGATTTGAAGACTAGATGAACTGCTCTCCAAAGGACAAAAGTGATGAGGTTTTTGGAAGTGACAGAGGGGTTCGTGGGGTCCAGAGCCAACGACCAAGAAAGAATTCTTGAAGACATTTTTGGTGCAAACAGGTGATATTATTGAAGCTTGGGGACAGGACCCGTGGCGGGGGGGAGAGGGGAGAAGAGTTGCCACGTGACCAAGAGGAGAGACTGGGGAGGTAAAGTCCAGGGGAAGTTCCCAGTGAGCTTTTCATATGCTAAAGAAGATTCACCGGATACTGGAGGCCTAGCTGTTGTCAAGCCAGGGTTGTTTTCCCTCTAGCAAAGCATTAGCATTAAGACAGTAGGGAGCTCCTGAGAAATGTTTTACTCTGCCAGCCTCAAGTATTTGTCAATGGGTTGCAGGTTATAAGGAAATTTAGTTCTATCTGCCATTCTCTTCTGCCTTGGCTTCCCCACATCACTATTGGAGGGGTGATGGACACTTAAGTCCTGGAGGACTATGATTTCAGTTAACCATTTGTTTTCCCCTTTCCTTTGTTCTTGGGCAGCCAGGAGTGCCTGAGGACCATCACACCTATCCCACCTGGTTAGGGAGAAGGTGGGGTGTTTGCATCCTGTCAGCTTGTCTTATGCTCCCTCCTCAAAAAGAACACATCAAGAGGTGTAGGAGACCGGGCACCTGGATGGCTCAGGCAGTTGAGCATCCAACTCTGGATTTCAGTTCAGGTCATGATCTCACCCTGCATGGGGCTCTGAGCTGACAGAGTGGAAGCTGCTTGGGATTCTCTCTCCTTCTCTCTCTGGCCCACCCCACTCACTCTCTTGCTGACTGCACCCTCTCCAGCCAAGCTCTCTCCTCTCCAACCCCCCCCCCCATGCCCTCCTGCCCTGTGGCTCCCTCACATCCTGGCAGGTCTGTCCTGAGACTGCCTCTGCCCCTGATTACCAGCTCCGGGCCTTAAATACCATCCTTGTGCCTGGGCCTCAGTCCTGCCCTCCAGATGTTCCCACCAGGACATTCAGGAGAAATCTCACCCTTCACACAGCACTCCCAAAGTCTCTGCCCCAGCCCCACCCAGAGGCCCCCAGGATGAGGCCCAGGATCCTGGTCAGGAATCACCCCTCCATCCTCCGATCCTCAGCAAGTCCTATCAAGGATCACTTGACAACACATCTCCAAGTATCCCAAGGCTTGGCTTCCCACCACACAGCTGCCAACACCTCCCAGCTCTTCTCCAAGTTCTCTGTCCCCATAGCCACTCTGCCTAAGGTCACTCATGGCTCCGCCATAGTCTGGAAACCAGCCCAACCGCACTCTGCAGCACCCACTAAGTTGGGGTGGTGGCTCCACAAGGCAACAACCTAGTCTATCTAGTCTCATGCCCCAGTGCCTGGCACTGAGCAGACCCCAGTGTATACTCTGGCCTTGAGTACTCTGGAGGGAAAGATTTGAGTGGGTCTGGCAGGGACTGTGGGCAAAACCTGGGGTGGGCATTCAGGAAGAGGCACACTGCCCTTTCATGTGGAGGGAGCTGCAGCCACAAGGCAGGACAGGGGCCGAGACAGGGCCTACAGTGTGGCAGGACAGGCCGGGAAGGGAGGCCTAACTGTGTAGACTAGACCTGTATGGAGGGTCCTCAGGGGCCTGGGAGGCCCAGGCCAGGGCTCACAGATGGACTCAAAGCTTGGAGTTTGCAGAAGCTCTGTGGAGGGAGGGCCAGCATGTGAGATGCTCCTGGGGAGGAGTGAGGCTTGGGCATGAACCTTACACGTTCATGACAGCCTTCATGGTGCTGGGGGCTGCCCTCATCCTTGTCACACAGACACTACCAGATGCACCTCCACGATGCCCATGTGGCTCACCCTGAGGAGTTAGGAAAGGACAGGGAAACACCCTCTACCCAGACAGTCTTGGGTGACTGGCATTCAGCAAGCCCCTTCTCCTCTAGGGACGGTGTCTAAGGCCTCCTCAGCCCTGAAACACTGGAGACAGAAGACAGGGGAGCATGGAGCACTGGCCTCAGTCCAGTAGAGTGAGCTGGGAGCAGGAGCATGGGTGCAGGGGCTGTGTCTGCAGTCAGACCCACCTTCTGATCCAAGCATGTCTTCTTTTCGGGGCTGAGTGTGGGAGCCCTGGAAGACAGGGGCAAGCCTGGGAGGAGGTTGACTGCAGAGACATTCCTGGGGCTGCTATGACACCCAGTGGTGATTCTCAGAACCAGCTGCTGCAGGGAGGAAGTGTGGCTGCTCCCCAGCAGGACAGTGGGACAGGGGGCAGAGAAAGAGGAAGAAGGGGGTGGGGTGGGAGAGATGGAGGGTGTAAGATTGAAATAACAAAGGGTGGTGAACCAAAGACGCTGGAAAATGTGACAAAGGAGCCAAGGGGAAAGTACTGAGCGCACCTTTATTGTAAAGGGTTCTCGGCGAGGTTCCGCGGCTTGGGGGTAGACGCAAGCCGGGGAAGTCGTACCCCGAGACTAGGGAGAGGGGTATATATAGCACTGTAGTTCGGGGTCGAGACCCACGAGGACAGGTTTCCTTATTTGGTCTCGCTTTTCCTGGGTTGGGTCTCGTTTCTGCAAAGGTGACGTGTCTTCTGAGAAACCAGTGGCGGGAAACTGGGAGCGGAAGCTGGTGTCGGGAAAGTCCTGAGGCAGTCATAAGATGGAGTCCGATCCGCCATCTTGGTGTCTTTTTCCTGACCCGTCAGACTCGCCTTCTTGGTGTCCTTTCCCAAACCGGCCAGACCTGTCAGAGGGAAGTTAAGGATGGAAGGACAGAAAGAAGGAAGGGGAGAGTGGGTGGGAGAGGGTGAGAGAGGGTGGGAGGAAGAAGTCTATTTTAGGCCAGTGGTTCTCAAGACTTGAACTTGCAGTGGAACCAACTGGAGGGCTGAGCTGCTGATTCAGGTCTGGGCTGAGCCAGAGTCTGCATTTATTTTATTTTTTTAAGTTTATTTATTTTGAGAGAGCATGAGTACGAGTGGGTAGAGAGAGTGAGACCAAATCCAAATCCCAAACAGGCCCCATGTTGGCAGTGCAGATTCTAGTGCGGGGCTTGAACTCACGAACCATGAGATCATGACCTGAGCCAAAATCCAGTCAGATGCTTAACTGACTGAGCCACCCAGGCACCCCCAGAGTGTGCATTTCCTGTGGGAGGGGGCTGCTGGTGGTCTGGGACCACACTCACAGAACCGCTGGTCTAGGAAAGGAATGGAGTGGAAGAGAAGGAACATCTGTGCTCCTGCTGAGCGCCTGCGGGCTAGTTCTGTCATTATTATACCAAGACTTGGGGGCTGTGCTGTTCTCATAGCGCTGGTCCCAGAGCCCTTCCCACCGTCCTTCCTGAACATCTGCTGAGCAGCATAGCCTGCCTTGTACCTGTCACCCCCATCTTGGCATGAGGTTGCTCCTACAAACTGGGATGAACAGTTCCACAGGCACCATGCCCGCGACACCTCCCCACCAGGACCCAAGTCTTCAGCCTCCCACTGTACTTGGCACACACTCTCTGTGCCCATGACATGCTCACTTGGCCTCTGACAGTCACCGAAAGAACCAGGCGGGGACCTGCCTGGTTGGCTGCTCAGGAGCCCAAGGTTCACTGCCCACTGGGGGAATGACCCTGCATAAGGAATAGCATCTGGATGACGATGGCTCAGGGGAGGTGCCTTTGACTTGATTTATCACTGGCCAGGCAGAGGGACAGCCAGAGAGCCGAGCAAAGCCCTTACCAAACGCCTGCCTCCCACTGTGTCACTCTTCCTCAGCTTTCACCTGGAAGGGGTAGAAAAGCTCCCTGGGATGTCAGTAGGCACAGCGAGGTTGGAAGGGAGGTGCCCCTGGCAGAGAGGAGAGGAAGGCAGAAGTGTACTGGGCAGGTAGGGCTTGGGGAAACTGGGGCCGGAGGCATTGAGGCTGGAAAGAATATCCTGGGGGTTGGTGAAAAGGCAGACTCCAGTCCACCCCGAACCACTCTGGCCTTTCTGGGCTTGAGCCCCAGGGATATGCACTTGGCATCAGCACCTGGGCTCTACAGTTTGGACCTGACTGTTCCTGAGCCAATTCATGCCAATTCATTCAGGTGATCAGGGAAGTCTGTTCTTTCCAGTAACTGAGGAAACAAGGTAAGTCACACAGAAGCGAGCAAAAACATAAAACTCTCTCAGCAAAGGGAGGAAGAGGAACCATCAGGGGCAATGATGTAATCTGCCACAATGCCCACTATTTGGTGAAATAAATGAGTTTAAGATATTAAAGAACGACTGAGTGAAATGACTACATTGCTTGCTGGGACGGGTGACTCTCCTCCCCTAGGCCCCAAGCTGCCTGTCAACTGGGGAATAGGGAAAGAAATGATTGAACAAGAACAAAATCGTGTGACCCATGACTTCTGTGTTGTATGCACCAACAATTTACATGTAATTTGTAACCACCTAATGAAATAATCAGTAAATACTATGCATCTAAGGTCTACTATAAAGTGATTTCCATGGAGTGTCAAGGATAGTTAGCCATTATTATCTGCCATTCACTGTATGTTCATCTGCTGTGATCAGGGCAGCTTGCTCCTGAGCCTGGACTACACAGTGTACCCAGGGCCATGCAACCGGCTCTTACCACAGGAGTGTCTCAAGTTTGAGCACCACTGCCAAGCTGAGCAACTGGGTAGATCTTCACCACCTTTCTGTCCCAGCAGGAGGCCGAAGCACCCACAGAAGGACTCCAAGACAACCAGTGTGGTCCCTGAATGAGAGCCTGGGGCAAAAGTCAACCACAGGACTAGGGCTTGAACAGTAAAGCTTTCAGCACTCAGCTCGTCACAGCAGTCAGCCCCCACATACAGTGACACTGACCCCCACTTCCAGGTCTTGGTGTGATCTGGCAGGTGCAGACTAAGGTAAGAGCTCTGGAGAGCTATGCTCAAAGCAGCTTACCATCCACTAGTTTCACATGGCCAACAAGAGCCCCACACTGGGATGGTAACTTTGGAACAATATCCTTCATTATAGCATTGTTAGCAATAGCAAAAGACAAATGGGTACTGGATAGAATTATAGGATAAATCAAATGAATGAGAAAGTTCTTTATGTGATAAGTGGAAATACCTCAGATATACTGTGGAAAAAAAAATGAGGTAAGAACAGCATACATACATCAGCAGTTTTCAAGGTATGATCCAAGGACTCCTTAGCCCAAGACCCTTTCAGGGGGTCTGCTAGGTCCTCCCTTTCCAACCACACGTCTGTATGCAGCCATACTTCCTGCTATGCCTCCACTAACACACCAAACCAGATAGGAGAATCCAGCTGGTTTCTGTTAAACCAGATACTGAAGAAATTTCTTCAGATGTGAAAATACTTTGCCTCAGATTTTGTTTTGGAAAATATATTTTATAAATTCTGTTTAAAATGTCACTATATAATAGTGTCTCAATTTTATTTCATAATGTGGAAAATATTGATAAATATAACTCACCTTTAAAAGTTCTTTGGAGGCCTCGAGAATTTAATAGTGTAAAAGGATCTACCAACCTGTGTGTGAAAAGAGGAGAAAACCAAGAACATGTGTGTACTGGAGTATATATGCCTGAAGGGTACATGAAGGGTAGGAAATGGGCAGGTGGATAACCCATTACTAAATCTGTTTTTAAAAACAATTTTGGAGCTGTGTGTTATCTATAACCTATTCAAAACCGTTTTTTTAATACAGCTGGAGGCAGCAGGGGTCAGCATGACAGGAGAGGATAAAGGCAAGCTGGAATGGGGAAGGGCTGCGGTATGTGTGTGGAGTGTCTACCCTTCTTCACATCCAAGCAAAATACTGGAGGATTCTTTCTTTAAAGAAATGAAACCAAAGACTCAAGGCTTCTGGTATAAATAATACTCTTCATCTTAAAGTGTAACACATAACCACACAACACCATTTAATAAAAGTCTGCAATAGGTGAGGTAAACAGAAACTAGCCAAGAGGAAACTAAGGTAATTTAGGATCTAAAGATTATTTAATTTGGGGATGGTGATGGGGGAAAAAAGAAAAAATAGTAATTTTTAACAAGAGAAAACACAAAGTCATGCAACCAAAGATACTGGAGGAGTTACAGCATCGATACTGCCAAGTGGCTCTGGTTCAGGGTGGTCGGTTTTCTAAGTCCTCTTACAAGTGTCCCTACACATGCCATCCATACGTTCTTGAGGAAGTTACACCTTTATAGGGCATGGCACAGGGAAAAAACCATGCCTTAATATCAGGTACAAACCTTTTCACTTACCACCTGTGTGCTCCTGAGAAAAATATGTAATTTCTGAGCCCGTTTCACCCAGCGGAACCCAGACAACAGTGCCTTATAGAGTCACTGTAAGGATCTAGTGAGCCTTTGTTTTCTGATGCGATGATACAGTATACAGCACTCGGGATTCTCAGGAAGCACCATTCTTTTTTATTTTTAATTTCTTTTTAATGTTTATTTCTGAGAGACAGCATGAGCAGGGAGGGGCTAAGAGCGAGACATAGAATCTGAAGCAGGCTCCAGGCTCTGAGCTGTGTGTACAGAGCCAAATGTGGGGCTCAAAATCTTGAACCGTGACATCACGACCTGAGCAGAAGTCAGATACTTAGCCAACTGAACCACCTGGGTGCCCCAATTAGTAAGTGCCATTCTTATTGCCCATGACGCAGAAGAAACGGACAGTGTGTTACTATAAAATAATTAAAAAAAAAAAAGGATTGGTGGTTGCCAGAAGTGGGGGTGGATGGTGGGAGAAATGGGTAAGCTAGGTTTTATTTAAATAAGTTTAATAAAAAGAAATAGAAATCACAATGCAACCAGCTTTAAGGTTAATCATTTAATGTATTAACATTTTCACTTATAAACATACAATTTGCTTATACAGGGAAAAATAGGTTTTGTGGACAGGAGAAAACATGAGAGGGAAGCAATCAGAAAACAGATCAATTCTAGGGGTAAAATGGAAGTGCATTCTATGTCTGTATCTACATAAACTTGGAAAGGAGGAAGAAAAACAAAACTGGATCATAACTTATAAAGAAAATAAACTTGGGCCATTTGTCTCAATCACAGAACATCTCCTTATGATCCAGGTCTTGGGTCCTGGTCTGGCCTGTTTCAGGAAGATCATCTGAAACACAGCCACTGGTCCTTCCCTTCTCTTCACAATCTAAGACCCTGAAATTCACTCCAGTAACTAAAAAACAATCAGCTTGGCACGTGTGCAACATCAGTGGCCAACTTCTTCCACACATCAAAGTGAAACGCTTACTCACACCTGAACAAGTTCCTTCCACCTCACTTAACTTCCTCAGGATTACCTAAACTGAGGTGAACACAAAGCTGGCATCTATAGAAATCAGACCAAGGAAATGAAGTATCTCACCTCATCTTTATAACTACTATGCATTTCCTATCAGCATCAAGTCACTGCCAACACTGAATTTCCAAGTTCAACTATGTCTGCCCACCGGGCTGGCCAACAGAGTGCACACACATGTCCCCAAGCTTCAGTTCACATCTCCCCCTTCTGTCAGAGGGGGACTATGCTTCCCAGGCATTTCAGTGACCTAACTCAGTACTCTGTGGTTCCAGTAAGTCCAAGTTCAAAATTAATACCCCAATGTCACATTAAACACTGTTGATGGTTTTGTTAGTAAAGCATACGGCTCTTAATAATGACTATCATCTAAACAAAGCCATTCTTACTACACAGGATGTAAAATCATTAAAAGCAACTTTTTTAAACATCAAAACCAGATGTCACACATCACATCTGGCAATTTTCCACCATCTCAAATATCCAAAGGGATGACAGTCAAGTGCACCTCCTTTCAACTAGAAACAGACTCTACAGTGTCAATGAGTTCAGCAGAACTGCCCAGGAAGATAGACCTGACTGTGGTCACCATCAAGGTCATTCAGCAGATGGTTTCACATGGAGACCTATTTAAGTCAGCTCAGAGACACACAGGGCAGTTGACCTATGAAACAAGTTATGTATGTCACTGGCCACAGAAAATAAAAAGTTTGTGCTACTAAGAGTAGCTGGAGTGCTGGGCAGGGAGTGTTACTGTGCTAAGCTGCCTTGGTAGAAGTGCATTTTTTAAAGCATGCAGGACAAAAAACTGGACTAATTATGGGCTTTACAAATTCACATAAAGAAGTAACAGAAGTGCAGGATTATGGGTTTTCCAGAGCTTCACACATAGCTGAGGCACAAAATTACATGGTTTAAGCTTCCATTATCAGGAATAAAAACAAAGCTGGTGTCCTGGCTAAGTTGGGTAATATCTTGACAGCAGGTCATTCATGTCTTTAGGCATCATCTCCGATCTATAACCTGAGTCTCCCCCAAAGCCATGGTCCCAAGAGCCCCCACTATGCCACCACCAGGACTTCCCGAACCCCAGTGCTTGGGGGAGAGTCACAGTGCCCCAGTCCTGCACAAAACAGGTCTTCAGAAGGACAGGAAGGAGGCAAAGAGCATCCTCCTCACAGTGCAATCCTGTCACTGGAGGCCTGACACTGTAACTATGGCTCTAATTCCATTTTCCTCACCATTCTTTTAATACCACTTTCTCAACAAGTAAAAAAATAGGCTCTAAGTAGGCTACTGTAGCAATAAAAATACTCAAAGTAGACACAAAAACATAAGGTTGTCTCTGAATAAAGCAAATCTACCTTTACATACTTGAAACTGTTTTTGTCTTCTTCAAGTTTTAAAGGATAAAATTTTGAGACTTAAGTCAATGCCTAATGTGGGATTATTTTCCAAGGATCACTACACCAAACAAACAATGAATAAAATGAAGAAGCATCATTTAAGAGGAGGCAGGAGGGGGCTAGGAAACGGGGAGGGGGGCTGACCCTCCCCCTTCATCCTGAGCAGTCAGTCTTGCTGGCTCCAGGTCCAGGGGATACCACCCCAGTGCCTCAGGGAAGTTCCTGGTTGCTTGCCAGCCCACAACTCCTGAAGTCACATGCAGCCAGCTCGGATCCGAGGCTTCAAAGTTCAATGTTAAACGGAAAGAAGCTACAGTCCTCCTTGCCACATCACTCACTCACCCATACAACACCTTGTATCAACACAGCACTAAATTATCCCTTAAGCATTATACCTAACTCTGAAAAGAAAATGCCATTCTAAACAGGTATGTCCAAAATAAGATATTCCAAGAGTTCTAGAAAGAAACTCCTGGAATGAGCCAGTGCCCCAGAGAGACCATGTTTTAGCTAAACATAAGTCAGAAGCCTTCTCTACAGTACGTGTATGGATTAGTTGTAACTATGATGTCCTCACTTTCAAAAGAACAATTAAAACTATTATTAAAAACATTTATCATCAACATAAATGCCCTGCAAATCATATTATTGCACACAGAGCATCAGAAGCTATGCACACCCAGATGTGGAGGACTCTAGAAGACCCAGAACAGAGACCCTAAGGCCATGCCAGTGGCTGCTCCGGCCAGCATGCCCAGGGCCAGGTCACTGTCGCCGTCTCGGTACCGCTCCCGAATGATGACCTGGTTGGCAGGCTGCTGTCCATAAAGTCCTAAAAGAGAAGTGAAAAAGCAGACCTGTGAGGAGCGGTTTGTGAAGCCCAACATTCCCTCACAAAGACGGCGTGTCCCAAGAATGGCAGGGGTCACACCTCCCTGCACGTGCACCCCTCCCCCTACAGTGCGGTATTCCTCTGAACAGGCGTGGGCTTGCTGAGTGAGTGCTTCCTGGCTGTCCTCCACAACAGGCCAAGGTGACTGTTAATAAGACTGCACCAAGAGAATCAAGGTGCTCAACTCTCCAAGGTCCAAGCCCCCAAACACTGCAAACAGCAGGACCCTAATGAAGCTGTAAGCTCCAGCCTCCAATGTCCACTTCCCCTCCACAGAACACTTATTAGGAGTACAGGTAGATGAGGGACAGGAGACACATGGAGTTTTCAATGCAAGAGGCAACAATCTGCACCTAAAGCTGAAAATGAAAAACCCATTTAAAAGCTAATTAGCTTCTTGATATTCATGTAAACCATTTTGAAATTAAACCTTAAATCTGCAAATAAAACTTGCTCTTCATTTTTAATCCTAGGTCTTTATGGGGGAAAATACTTATGTTAAGGGGAAAACTTTTAGAGAGTAAACTTTAAACAAATTTAATATTTAATTTGCATGATTAAAGTTTACAACTGGAAATGTACTATTTGTTCTCTTCTCTCACAGCTATATTGTCTAAGAGCTAATTAGCTTTAAAATTAATGAAATATAAATAACATTAACTTCCCTCCTTGACTTGCTGTTCCCTTAACAGTTCAATCCTAGGGGAGCAAGAAACTAACCCAACAGTAATGTGTACATGTACATGAAAACCAATGGCAAAATAAAGGCTAACATTTGTAAGTGCTTATTACTCTAAGCATTTACAATACTACAAGCATTTAAACATACTGACTCACTTAATACAACAACTCTAGGAGTTTATTATTATTCCCATTTTACAGACAGGCAAAAGTGAGGCACACAGGGTTAATGGCAATAAGGGCATGGAAACCAGGCACTCAGGCTACAAGTGTGCACTCACAACCACTAATGCCTCAAATACAATGGAGATCAGGAGAGGGAAAAAAAAAAAAAAAAACCAAAGCCACATAGTAGAATGAGACCACTATAGGGGCGCCTGGGTGGCTTAGTTGGTTAAGCATCCGACTTTCACTTGGGTCATGGTCTCGCGGTTCGTGGGTTTGGGCCCCGCGTCGGGCTCTGTGCTGACTGCCAGCTCAGAGCCTGGAGCCTGTTTCAGAGTCTGTGACTCCCTCTCTCTCTGACCCTCCCCTGCTCACGCTGTCTCTCTCTCTCCTAGAAATAAATAAAACATTAAAAAAAAAAAAAAAAGAATGAGACCACTATAAACTATAAACAAACAGCTGATCAATGACAGGTAACAGCACTGGAAGCAAAAAATGTTTTATGCAATGTTTACATTTCAAAATTTGTGAACTGTAGTATTTACTTTCACTGCTTTGAAACATAAAAGTTTTCAATTAGACAACTGTAACATGAGATTTAGGATAGTAGGAACTTGCAAGCTGACTTAATTAAAAGAGCCCCTAGACAATCTAAATCTACATTCCCTCAATGGGTCACACAAGGGGACCCCTGCATCACACCACCAGCAGAGGCTGCTCTTGCAGCCCCTGCTTTCCTCTGCTCCTACCAGGGAGCGAAGTCCTTACCCAAGTCAGCCAGGGACATTTCCAAGTTGTACGTACTGTAATTACCTAAGTTAACTAACGCTTCACCTAAACGGTCAAAATGTGAATGTGAAATAGGCAGCTACTGTTTCTAGGATAACTAAGTTAGACACTTCAGGGTGCACTAAGTAACGGCAGGTAACTTTTACAAATTACTATCTAAGCAAGGAAATGAGTAAACTAAAAAACTAAAAAACAGAGTAAACTAAAGAAAGAATCACAAAACCTAGACTTGTTTGCACTTACCAAGGGGAACTGCGGTGCAATGATATGGCGTGAGTACAGTCTTTACAAGACAAGACTCCAGCCAAAGGAGCCAACTCCAAACAAAGTCCTAGAGCCCACGTCAAAAAAACAGCTGAACAACTGTCCACTAACATGGGCAAATTAAAACAGAACACTCATGGCATGTACACAGCACCCTTCATACTTTTTTAACTGGTTGATTGATCACTGGCTCCAATCATTAAAGGTCTTGGGGTGCCTGGGTGCCTCAGTCGGTTAAGCGTCTGACTGCGGCTCAGGTCACGATCTCAGTTTGTGAATTCCAGCCCTGCATCCGGCTCTGTGCCGACAGCTCAGCCTGGAGCCTGCTTCAGATTCTGTGTCTCCCTCTCTCTCTCTGCTCCTCCCCCACTCATGGTCTGTCTGTCTCTCTCTCAAAAATACACATTAAAAATTTTAAAAAGAGAGAGAGAGAAGGCCTTTAACCTGCTCCATGCAGGACTATGGTGTCTAAGGACAATGGAAGGCAGGATGTCATGAAGCTGGCCAAGCACTGGGGTGTCCACAAAGGGACTGAGAAGCTCCAACCTAGTTATCAGGACAACAGTACTGGAGGATGACCACAAACCCAACTCCCTCTACAGCAAGTACACGGCTAGTGGGGCACAGTGCTAAGGCTGAATGCCCACCTACTTCTTGACTCTGCCCACTACAGCAAGAACCTTGAAGCTGACTGTGAGAGGGCTCGTTTTCTATTGATAGGGAAAAATCTGTTACAAAATGGACAACAGAACTGATAAGGAAATACCTGTCCCTGATCAAAGGCTCCCTCTTCCGGGTTCTTCTTCCCACCTGCTTGTCGCACACATTAATGAAGAATCCTGAAGTAATAGGCTATAAATTATTCCCTCTGCTGTTGCTCTGGGCTCGGACCTTTGGAGAATGATCTCCTCTGAGGCCACCAGTGTAAAATAAACCTCCTCCCTTCCAAGATCTCTGAATGCCATTTGGTTCTTCCGCCAGTTATCCGAACCAGATTCCGCAACATTATGAAGAAAGGCAACAGGAAGTAAAGAATCCAATTTACAGAAATTCCCTTTACCAGCGCTTCTGCAAAACTTCTGCTCTTCTATACAGTAACAAACAGCTGAGATTACTCCAGTCCTAAGTCTGGGGATGAATAACAAAGAAGCTGGCTCTCATGGATGGCATGGTTAGGCTAGAGCTTAAAAACCCACAAACTGCAAGATAAACAGGCAAAGAAATCGAGTTTGTAAACAATTATACCAGGTTTATTTCTGCCAGTCATCACAGAAACGTAAACTAAAGCAACTTGAGGATCTGTTTTAGACGCAAGGAGAGTATTACAACTTTTAGAGCTAACAACAATGGGCATCTTTCAGGACAAATGAGAAACCAGTGTTTCAGGAACTTCTTAGCGGCATTAGAAACTGGCAAATTTTACCTACTCTGAAGAATATCTTCATTTTTGCCAATGTGATCAGCAGAAATGGTATCTCATTTCAATTTGCATTTCTTTATTAGAAAAGTCGAACTTTTTGTTATTAGTCACTTGCATTTCTTCTCATGTACATGGTCTCTGGCCTCAGCTGGACCAGTCTTAAATTATCCTTTTTCAAATGTTTCAATACAGTCTATCACTGATTCCCCTCTCTGCTGCCCCACTGAGGCTACATCTCCAATTCTATCATTGAAGTAGTAGGGGAAAAAAAAAAGCTCCTTTAAAGAAAGGAAGAAAAGGAAAAAAAACCATAATGCTAAGTGAAATAAACCAGTCACAAAAACACAGATATTCTAGGATTCCACTTACATGACATGTCTAAAGAATCCAAATTCACAGAAAAAGGAAGTATAAGTGTGGTTACCAGGGCTGGGAGGAAGGAAAATGGGAAGCTGTTGTGTCAGGAGGACAGAGTTTCAATATCAGAAGGTGAAAAATTCTGGAAATTTATTGCACAAACAATGTGAATGTACTTAACACTATGGAACTATGCAATTAAAATGGTTTTTTAAAATGTAAATTTTATGGTACTTTTTTTTACCATAATTAAAAATAAAAACAATATATTAAAAATAACAAACAAACTGGCAAACTGTTCTGAGAATCAACTGGGTAAATGGTATCAAGATTTACTGTAATACTGTCAGATGGAATGACACAGTATGGATTTCCCTCATAATAATCCAGAGACGAGGGAGATGGCGGTGAAACTAAATTAGGCATATGCTGGCTGAAGGTGGTAATGGACAAATGATAGTTCATTACACTACTGTCCATACTTTTCCATGTTTGAGAAGCTTTTTAAATTTCAATGGTATCAAAAGAAAAATAAATGCCTATGCCCTTTAACATATTAATATAGAAAAATGAAAAATGTATTCTAAGATTTAACAGGAATGAAACAGGAAAGCATCAGAGATGTTCAAAGCAACATTTACGACTGCAAACAGGAACAAACAGTTAATACTAGAAGATCACCCAATATGATAATATGCAGTAATTAAAAATACTTATGATGGAAATAATGTAGCACTCAGAACAAAATACATAAAATTTTAAAATGAGAAAAGAAATGCAAAAGGTAATATATTATTTCAATGACAAAAATTTATCTTATATGCGAAAAGTAATTCAAAGTATTTTTTAAATGTTTATTTTTGAGAGAGAGAGAGAGAGAGAGAGAGAGAGAGAGAGAGAGAGAGAGAGAGAATGTGAAGCAGGCTCTAAGCTCCAATCTGTCAGCACAGAACCCGACGTGGGGCTTGAACCCACAAGCCATAAGATCATGACCTCAGCTGAAGTCAGACGCTTAACCGACTGAGCTACCCAGGCACCCCATGGGGAAAGTAACTCAAAATAGTTGTGCAAAGATCACAGGACCAATAAATACTACTTCTTTTTTTTTTTAAGCATCATCATTTTATTAGTTTTCAACTTGACATGAAAAAAAGTCCAGCAAGCAGAATCCTTCACAGTCCATGCTAGCTGTTTGAACTGCATCAGACTGCAGGAGCAGATGGACAGAGAACCTCTCATATTGGGTGTTAACCTATGAGAAACCAAAGTAACCACCACTAATTAGAAGGAAACTTGTACTCCGGGCCAGCAGCCCTGGGCCTCTCTGTGTATGAACATCAGTGACCATGTACCTTTCTGGTAACACATTCTTCTTCCACTGCTTCTGTGTTAAGACACTGCACTAGGTTTGCTCACAATCCCCTCAGATTCCCAAACTCTCTCTGGGCTCAGGCCTCTAGCTGTAAGCTATTTGCCAGCTCATTCACTTATATGCCGATCCAATGTGCCATAAGCACTGCAGTCTGCCCCTGCCGGGCTTCTCACTGAGACCTTGTGCTTCAGTCCATCAACCACATGCTCTCAGGCCCCCTCGATCTGACTGTAGGCTCTGGCCTCTTGGCCAGCATTCTCCTGCACCTCCACTTTAGACCTCCCCCTGCCCACACTGCACCCAGAACTTGATGCTACCTACACAAGCCACTTACTCACATCTAAAATTTTTCTCAGGTAAGGTGAAAAATAGAAGTGCATCAAAAGCCTGGAATAAATGTAAGAACCTTGCAGGCCTTTACTTCACTTGCAAAGTGGAGTTTTGCCTCAGTAGTGATAATTTTGAAAGATGTTACCAGAAGAGAAAAAATAGGAGAAAGTTATCCTTTAAAATGGGATATAAGTGAATACCAGTAGGTACAGATTCTCTCCTTAGGAATAAATCTGGATACAATAGTGAAGTTTTAACAAGCCTACTCCAACTTTGTAAGACAACGTAAAAACATATAATCCTTTTTCTTTTGTAAAGCATGGTAGCAGAATGATGTGGTCTATAACCAGAAGCATAGCTCACTTATCCTTAAACTAAGACACACACATCTTTCAGGCCTCACAGATGTACCCACTAAATGAAGAGAAGTAAGGAATGAATGCATGGTGGGCATGAGTTACCTGCATATGGGTACTGGTAGGGTGCAGCATAAGCCTGTCCATTTGCAGCATAGATAACTTGAGTTCCTGGAGGATATGCACCATAGTACGGACCATAGCCATATGCCTGCTGAAAAGAAACAGGCCCATCAGATATACAATTTTGAAATTCAGCATCCATTTATAATAAAAACAAAGTAGGTGGAGAGGGAATGTACCTCCACATTATAAAGGCCATATGACAAGCTCACAGCTGACATCATAAAACAATGGTGTAAAGTTAAAAGCTTTCCGCTAAGATCAGAAACAAGACAATGGGGTGCCTGCCTACTTTCACTACTTTCATTCAACGTCATAATGAAATTTTATTGTGCTTCACTTTACTGCACTTGCAGATACTGTGTTTTAACAAACTGGAGGTCTGTGGCAACCCTACATTGAACAAGTCTATTGGCACAATTTTTCCAGTAGCATTTGCTCACTTCGTCTCTGTGTCACATTTTGCTAATTCTCACAATACTTCAAAGTTTTTTGTTTTTTTTTTTGAGAGAGAGCAAGGAAGCACACAAGCAGGAGAGTGGAGCAGAGGGAGTGGGAGAGGGAGGGGGGAGAGGGTGTGCACATGCACGCACGCTGCCTTAAGCAGGCTCCATGCTCAGTGCAGAGCCCACTGCAGGGCTTGATCCCATGATGCTGGAATCATGACTGGAGCTGAAATCAAGAGTTGGTCACTCAAATGACTTAGCCACCCAGGTGCCCCATTTATTATTATATTTGTCATGGTGATCATGACCAGTGATCTTTAATGGATAATAATTGTTTTGGGGCACTACAAACCATGCCCGTATAAGATGGTGAACTTAATCGATAAATCTTGTGTGTTCTGAGCTCCACCAACCACTAATTCCTGTCTCTCTCCCTCTCAGGTCTCCTCCCTGAGATACAGCGATATTTAAAAGAGGCTAATTAATAAGAACCCTACAATGGTCTCTTAAGTGCTCGAGTGAGAGGAAGAGTTGCCCATCTCTCACTTTAAATCAAAAGCTAGTGACGATTCAGTGCAGTGAGGAAGGCGTGTTGAAAGCTGAGACAGGCCAAAAGCTGGGCCTCTTGCACCAAACAGTTAGCCAGGCTGTGAGTGCAAAGGAAAAGTTCTTGAAGGGAATTGAAAGCACTACTCCAGTGAACACACAAATGGTGAGAAAACAGAACAGGCTTATAGCTGATACTGAGAAAGTTTGAGTGGTCTGGACAGAAGACCAAACCAGTCACAACATTTCCTTAAACCAAAGTCTAACCCAGAAGAAGGCCCTGACTCTCTTCAATTCTGTGAATGCTGAGAGAGCAAGTTGCAGAAGAAAGTATGAAACCAGCAGAGGTAGGTTCATGAGGTTTAAGAAAAGAAGCTGCCTCCATAACAAATGTCCAAGGTAAAGCAGCAAGAGCTGGTGTAGAAGCCACAGCAAGTTACCCAGAAGATGTAGCCAAGATCATTCATGAAGGTGGCTATGCCCAACAAGAGATTTTCAGTGTGGATGAAACAGCCTTCTACTGGAAGAAGATGCTACCTAGGACTTTCATAGCTAGACAGGAGAAGTCAATGCCAGGCTTCAAAACCTCAAAGGACAAGCTGAGTGCATTACGGGCTAATGCAGCTGGCGACCTGAAGTTGAAGTTGATGCTCATTTACCAGAGTTTCTGCTCTGAACGTATTTTTTTTTTTAACCACCTGATGTTTTAGGATTCTCAGTTGTCCAAAAACAGAATAGAAATGTCAGAGAAAAAGAATCAATAAATGTAGGTATAAATTGGGAGAGAGAGGAAATATACTGAAGAAAAGAAAATGAACAGAATCTGAGACATGTGGGACATCTAACATCCATGTCATTAGTTTCAAAAGAGAAAGGGGATGAGGCTGAAAAAATCATTCCAGAAATAATGGCCTAAATTTTCCCAAACTTAGCAAGAAACACAAACTTACATATAAAAGACCAAATAGGATGACACCCCTCCAAATCCATACCAACACATTATAGGCAAACTTCTGAAAACTAAGGACAATGAAAGTAGCAAGGCTACCTACATGGTTTCTGAGGAGAAACATTACAGATAAATCAAAATGCAGTTTTTAAAATTCTTTTCTTCTTCTTCTTTTTAATTCTCATATCTTTTTTAATCCAATAGAGAGAGACAACGTGAGCAGGGCAGGGTCAGAGAGAGAGGGAGATAAAGAATCTGAAGCAGGCTCCAGGCTCTGAGCTGTCAGCACAGAGCCCAATGCAGGGCTCGAACTCACAAACCATGAGATTATGACTTGAGCCGAAGTCGGACGCTTAACTGACTGAGCCACCCAGGCGCCCCAAAATGCAACTTAAAAAAAATTATTTTAATGTTTATTTATATTTGAGAGAGAGAGACCAGCACGAGCAGGGGCAGAAAGAGAGGGAGACAGAATCTGAAGCAGGCTCCAGGCTCTGAGTTGTCAGCATAGAGCCCAATGCAGAGCATGAACTCAAGAACCGTGAGATCATGACCTGAGCCGTAGCTGGATGCTTAACCAACTGAGCCACCCAAGCACCTCTCAAAACACAATTATAAAACATGTTCAAATAACTCACAAAAAGCTTAAGTAAAAGAATACAGAGAAATTAAAACAGAACCAAAGGGAAACAAAAAAACAAAATGGCATACTTAAACCTAATATATCAAATATTATATTAAATGTAAATGGTCTAAATATACTAATTACAAAATTGAGATTTGTGAGATGTCAGAAAGAGATGACCCAAGTATATGTTGTCTATGAGAAACTCACTCCAAATGGAACGATATATGTAGATTGAAAAAAAAAAAGATGGGAAGAGATACCATGCAAATAATGAAAAGCAAGAAGTGACTATATTAATATCAGACATCAGACTAGAGAAAATTACCAGAAACAGAAAGGGACACAACATCACGATAATAGTTAATCCACCAAGAAAATATAAACACCTATGGACCAAATGACACATGTGCAAATGTAAATTAGACAACTTATATGAAAAGGACCAATTACTCAAAAAGTACAAATTACTACAACCCACTCAATATGAAATAGAAAATGAAAAGCCTATTAAAAAAAATAGAATTTGCGGGCACCTGGGTGGCTCAGTCAACTAAGCATCCGACTTCGGCTCAGGTCATGATCTCTAGGTCTGTGAGTCTGAGGCTCCACAGCCTGGAGCCTGCTTCAGATTCTGTGTCTCCCTCTCATTCTCTCTGCACCTCCCCCACCCACAATCTGTCTCTCTCTCTCAAAAATAAACAAACATTAAAAAAATAAAATTTGTAATTAAAAATACCCCACCCCCAAAATCTTCAGGCCCAGACTGTTTCACTGGAAATTTCTACCAAATATTTTAAAAAAGAATTAATACGGGGCACCTGGGTGGCTCAGTCAGTTGAGCACCCGACTTCAACTCAGGTCTTGATTTCACAGTTGGTGAGTTTGAGCCCAGCGTTGGGCTCTGAGCTGAGTGCTCACAGCCTGGAGCCTGCTTCAGATTCTGTCTCCCTCTCTCTCTGCCCCTCCCTTGCTGACACTCTGTCTCTGTTTCTGTCTCAAAAATAAACAAACATTTAGGGGCGCTGGGTGGCTCAGTTGGTTGAGCGTCTGACTTTGGCTCAGGTCATGATCTTATGGTTCATGGGTTCAAGCCCCGCATCAGGCTCTGTGCTGACAGCTAGCTCAGAGCCTGGAGCCTGCTTCAGATTCTGTGTCTCCCTCTCTCTTTGACCCTCTCCTGCTCACGCTGTCTCTCTCTCTCTTTCAGAAATAAATAAAACATTAAAAAAAATTTTTTAATAAAAATAAAAACAAACATTTAAAAACTTAAAAAAACAAATTAGAAAAAGAATGAACACAAATTCTATATAATCTCTTCTAGAAAACAGAAAAGCAAGGAATACTTCCTAAAATTCATTCTGTAAAGCCAGTATGACTTAATACCAAACAAGAGTACAAAAGAAACTACAGACCAACATCCTTCATGAATAGAGATGCAAAAATTTATAACTACATTAGCAAACGGAATTCAGCAATAAAAGAATTATACAACCAACAAAGTGAGGTTTATTACAGGGACACAAGGCTGGTTCAATATTTGAAAATCAATCAGTATAATCCATCATGTTAGCAGGTTAAAAAAAAAAATCACATGACCATGCCAACTGATGCAGAAAAAGTATTTGACAAAATTCAACACCTATTCATGATGAAACTCTCAGAAAACTAGAAAAGGAACTTTCTCAACTTGTTATTGAACATCTTCAAAAACTATAGCTAACATCACATGTAACATAGAAAAACTGCATGCATTCCCCTTAAAATCAGGAACAAGACAAGAAGGACTGATCTTACCAATGCTATTCAACATAACATTAGAAGTTCAACCAGGGCAAGGAAATAGAAGGCACACAGACTGGAAAGAAAGAAAATGTTCCCTATTTGTAGAGGACATGGTTGTCTGCATAGAATATCCCAGAGAATGTACAAAACATACTTCTAGAACCAATAAGTGAGCTACTTTAGTAAGTTCACAAGCTACAAGATCAACAAACAAAAATCAATGAACTTGGGGAAATTGAAATTTAAAATATAATACTATAGACAACAATCCAAAAAAAAAACAAAAACTTAAAGCATAAATCTAACAAAACATGCCCAAGATTTTCATACTGAAACTACAAAATGCTGGTGAAAAAAATCAAAGGGGATCTAAATAGACAGTCCATGTTGACTGCCTGAAAAACTAAACACAGTAAGTATGTCAATTCTCCCCCAAAAACCTGATACACAGGTTTAAAACAAATTCTTTCAAAATCTACCAAGATTTTGTTGTAGATGTAGACACATCATCTGGAAAGGAAACAGAACCAGAATAGTTAAGGGAAATCTGAAAAGGAAGAATAAAGTGGGGGACCAGCTGATCCAATTTTAAGACTTATACAACTACAGTAATCAAGTCAGTATGGCATCAGAGGAAGAAAAACACACAGATCAATGGAACAAAACAGAGAACCCAGAAATAGACACACACAAATACAGCCAAGTGAAAATTTTCAGAGATACAAAAGCAATTCCAGAAAGGACTTTTCATCAAACTGTAGTGGAACAAGTAAACATTCATATTCACAACAATGAACCCAACTCTAACACCTTATAAAAAATTAACTCACAATGGAAAATACCCATCTGTAAGTCCTGGAACTATGAAACTTTAAAAACATAGCATAGAAACTGGTAAACTAGACCACATGCAAATTAAAACTCCATGAAAGGCACTGTTAAGAGGATAAAAACACATGCTACAGACCGCGTTATCTGACAAAGCGTTCCTATAAACTCAAAGAACTCTCAAAACTCATTGTTAAAAAAATAATAATAATACAATTAGAAAACAAGCAAAAGACATGAAATGATATTTTACTGAACAGGATATACAATAGCAAATAAAAAGATGCTATTAGCTATTAAGATCACTAGCTATTAGGGAAATGCAAATTAAGATTAGAATGAAACATCACTACATACCTGTAAGAAACAGCTAAAATTAAAAAATGGTGATACCACTTAATGCTGGGGAAGATGCAGAGAAACGGATTATTCATGTAAGAAAAATGGTAGAGTTATTCTGGAAAGTAGTTTCTTAGCTCTTTAAAACTTTATGTACAGCTTTATAAAAAGCTGTATAGGGGCACCTGGGTGGGTCAGTTGGTTAAGTTTCTGACTTTGGCTAAGGTCATGGTTTCAGAGTTTGTGAGTTCAAGCCCCATATCCGGCTCTGTGCTGACAGCTCAGAACCTGGGGCCTGCTTCGGATTCTGTGTCTCCCCTCTCTGACCCTCCCCTGCTTGCTCATGCGCTCTCTCTCTCAAAAATAAAAATAAACATTAAAATAATTTTTTTTTAAAAGCTGTACATGAGGAGTATTCACAGTAAGATTTATAGGTTATAGCCAAAACTTTGAAACAACCCCAACAGGTAAATGCTGGGATACACATGCAATACTCTGGATGGGTTGGGGCGCCTGGGTGGCTCAGTGGATTGAGAATCCGACTTTGGCTCAGGTCATGATCTCACGGTTTGCAGGTTCGAGACGCATGTTGGGCTCTGTGCTGACAGCTCAGAGCCTGGAGCCTGCTTCGGATTCTGTCTCACTCTTTCTCTGCCCCTCCTTCACTCACACTCTGTCTCTTCTCTCTCTCAAAATTAAACATTAAAAAAAATTTTTTTAAATAAATAAAATAAAATGAAATGTTAATAAAAAAGGTAATTTGGGTGGGTCTCAAGGGCACTGTGCTAAGTGAAAAGCATCAAACTCAAAAAGATCACATGCTGTATGATTCGATTTATATAACATTGTGGAAATGACAAAATTATATAGACAGAGAACAAATCAGTGCTTGACAGGAGTTAGGAAGGGGAAGGAGGGTATAACTATACATAAGGGTGTAGTGGCAAGATTTTATCAACAGTTTTGTATCTTTTTTTTTTTTTTTAGTATTTTTATTTCTAGGGGGAGGGAGGGAGAGGGAGAGAGAGAGAGAGAGAGAGAGAGAGAGAGAGAGAGACAGCGTGAGTAGGGGAGGGTCAGAGAGAGAGGGAGACACAGACTCCGAAACAGGCTCCAGGCTCCGAGCTGGCAGTCAGCACAGAGCCCGATGCGGGGCTCGAACCCACGAACCGCGAGATCATGACCTAAGCGAAAGTCGGACGCTTAACCGAGTAAGCCACCCAGGCGGCCCTCAACAGTTTTGTATCTTGACTGAAGGGCTGGTTACACAAATCTACACCTATGATAAAATGACATAAAACCAAACATAAACATTTTGCCAATTTCAAATTCCAGGTTTTGATTTTATACAACATGTAACAACTGGGGAACTGGATGAGGAGGACATGAGATCTTTCCATGTTATTTTTTGGAACTTCCTATAAATCTATAATTATTTCAAAATTAAAAGTTAAAAAAGGAAAACAAAACAGAAGTACGTCCCACAACAGAGACTTCTATGTGTAGCAGTGTACCTTTAGCACACCTAACTTGGAGGTACCCCTAAGGTTTTTGGTATGTGATTTTTTTAAAGTTTTTTTTTTTCCAAAGTAAAAAAATGTAGAGCTCTTGGGTGGCTGAGTCGGTTAAGCATCTAAAATTTATTTTTATTTTTATTTTTTCTTTTTCTGAGAGAGAGAGAGAGAGAGAGAGAGAGCGAGCAGGGGAGGGTCAGAGAGAGAGGGAGACACAGAATCTGAAACAGGCTCCAGGCTCTGAGCTAGCTGTCAGCACAGAGCTCGATGTAGGGCTCGAACCCACGAATGGTGAGATCATGACCTAAGCCAAAGTTGGATGCTAAACTGACTGAGCCACCCAGGCACCCCTGAGTAGGTTAGGCATCTAACTCTTGATTTCGGCTCAGGTCACCATCTCACAGTTCATGAGATCATGCCCCACTCTGGTTGGGTTCTGTACAGGCAATGTGGAGCCTGCCTGGGATTGTCTCTCTCTTCCTCTCTCTGCTCCTTCCTTGCCCACACTGTCTCTTTCTAAAAAATAAACATTAAGAAAAATTAAAAAAACAAACCATGAATTGTTCTTAGGCCTATCTTAAAAACAAAATGTGAACATGGAGATTATAAAGCAGTGGCTTTATTTTATAAAATCAAACAATGATAATAACCTTTTAAAAAGTTTACAGAAAAGTGTTGAGCGCATTTCTAATTTCTCTGATACTGGCTGCTCAAGGGTTTTTTTGGTTTTGTTTCTTAAAAAGGAGAGTAGCTCAGAGACCCCAACCTCCCTTCACTTGGATTCCAAAATCCTAAGATTTGCTCCCTACCTCAGGGGTCGGTGAGGCATAGGCTGTGTAAGGAGGAGGAGAAGCAGCCACAGCTGTCTCATCATACAGGACTTCTGAGCCAACGTAAGCCTAGGAGAGGAGAGAGAATGAAAGAGGGAGGGCTGTCACAAAGCAACCACAAAGAGGCCCTTAGGATTCTATACATACACATATCCTTTCTATTTAGCCAAAGTTTAAAAATTAGAACAGCAAGTATGACAGCTCTCTGAAAAGCAGTGAACAAGAGTTCTCCCCAGAACCCCCTCTTTTTTTTTAAAGGTTAACATACCTTATTTATTTATTTATTTATTTATTTATTTCTGAGAGAGAGACAGACAGACAGACAGACAGACAGACAGTGTGAGCAGGGGTAGGTCAGAGAGAGAGGGAGATACAGAATCTGAAGCAGGCTCCAGGCTCTGAGCTAGCTGTCAGCACAGAGCCCAACGTGGGGCTCGAACCCATCAACGGTGAGATCATGACCTGAGCCAAAGTCGGATGCTTAACCAACTGAGCCACCCATGCATCCCCCAGAACCCCCTCTTAATCCTGTAGTCTCTTATCCTCTGAAATTGGAGGAGGGCGCCCTCCTCACCATCTACAGAAAGCAGGAATAGAGTTCTCACTGCCCAAGGAGGCCAGGGTCTACCATTATCCAGGCCTTTTCAAAGACGTGCTACCACTCTCAACAACCCTTCTGTTAAATATAAACCCTACAGTCTGAAATGCAGCAGGGATGGTTCCACACAGTCTGCTTTTTGCATTAAAAAATTCCTTCATTAAACTACTTCCCAGTGGAAAAGAAAAATCTATGTACTCTTTTAAAAACAAATTCCAGGAGCACATGGGTGGCTCAGTCCACTAGGCATCTGACTCTTGATTTCGGCTCAGGTCATGATCTCATGGTTCTCCTGGGTTTGAGCCCGGCATCTGACCCCACGCTGACAGTGCACAGAGTCTGCTTGGGATTCTCTCCCTCTCTCTCTGCTCCTCCCCCCCCGCCCCCGGCCCCCACAAGCGCATGCGTGTGCTCTCTTTCAGAATAAAAAAATAATAAACTCAGAAAAATAATAATAATGAATCCATGCAAAGAATCATCTTGGGATCTCAGGCCAACAATGTGAATCATTAATACTAATTTCAGCCAAGAAGATTTTTGTGAAGGAAAAGCTAACTGGAGTGGCAAAGTAGACTTGGAGGGAGTCTTGGGCTAACAGGAGTAAGAAACAATGACGTCTGGATATTAACTCTTTTTTGCTTTCTTTTCCCACCTGTACAAATTATTCTATAATCCACCTTTTTCTTTTCCTCCTAGAGAGATAAAGGGAAAAATAAAATCCTATCTGAAAAATAATGTTTGCCACAGAGGAAGCTGCCTTGATTCTCTGACAGACACAAAAATAGCATTATGAGCCCCTACAAATGGGGCTTACTGTCTCAGTGACTTCCTAAGGTCAGAAGCAGAACTAGAGTCAAGTACAAGTCCCCAAAAACACTTGATTCACAAGGCTGGGGTGCCATGCACGGACTCTGGCCCTTTTTTAGCCTCTGTAAACCACAGAAGAATTCAAAGTGCTGCAAAACTTTCTGAGATACAGATACTTCTGGAAGATAATGCTAGAACCAGTGTCACCTATATTTGGAGGGATCCTCCTGCCTTAAAAGGCTTGGCAAAATCTACTTACTCTCATGTCAGCAAAAGGTGCCCTGCCTGCTATGCAGGCTCAGCCATGGCTGGACGGTCAGGAAACCCGCCCCCATTTCCCTTTCCTAATCCCCTTTCATGTACGGCCATACCACCCTGAACGCGCCCAATCTCGTCTGATCTCGGAAGCTAAGCAGGGTCGGGCCTGGTTAGTACTTGGATGGGAGACCTAATCCCCTTTCCTCTGTTTGTTACAGCAAGACAAGGCGCTACAGGTGATCACCCTTAGCAACTTACTGTGTTTGTCCTGGAATCCTGGAGTGTAAATTTCCAGGCCCTGGAAAAAAGAAAAAGGGATGCTTTACTTTAGGCAATCCAACATCTACCTCAAGGATTCTCAAACCTGTGTCAGCATCAAAATTTCTGAAAAAGCTTGTTTCAAGAAAAGGGCTTCAGTCCAAGACCCACTCAATCAAATCATTTGATACGCACAATACAAAATATGTAAAAAATATGCATCTGTGGTACCTATACTACATAATATTTAAGCATAATATCACTATACAGTGTTTGCTTTACTCTTTAGGAAGTATAAAACAATGCACCAAGTTTAACTATACTGCAACTTGCTTTGCCAGTTAATGTCACACACACAGATCTACTGCATTTTTTTAAATGGACACATAATGTTCCATGATAAGAGATTTAGATTGTCAGCAATTTTTTGTGATTAAAAACAGTCCTAGTATTTTTTTGCCAGCTTGAGAAACTGATATATAACATGTAAGTTTATGGTATGCAATGTGATAATTTGATGATATATATTGCAAAACGATTACCACAGTAGGACTCATGGGTTCATCCCTCACATTATTACTTTTTTATTTTTTCTGATAATACTTAAATCTACTCTCTTAACTTGTTCAAGCAGATAACAAAGTACTTGCTAATTATTTTTTTTAATGTTTTTATTTTTGAGAGAGAGCGCCAGGGTGAGGAGGGGAGAGTCAGAGAGAGAGGGAGACACAGAATCCGAAGCAGGCTCCAGGCTCTGAGCTGCCAGCACACAGCCCGACGCAAAGTTTGAACCCACGAATGGTGAGATCATGACCTGAGCCGAAGCCGGACACTCAACCAACTGAGACACCCAGGCGCCCCAAGTACTTGCTAATTATAATCACAACACTATATAACTGGATGCCCAGAACTTACTCATCATAAAGCTGGAAGTTTGTACACTCTGACCAATATCTCCCCATTTCCCCTGACCACCATTCATTCTACTATCTTTTCTAGGAATTTGGCTTTTTTAGATTCTACAAGTGAGAGATACATAGAATAATAATTGTCTTTCTCTGTGTGACTTATTTCACTTAGCACAATGCCTTCAAGGTCCATCCATGTTGTTCCAAGAGGCAGGATTTCTTTTTTTTCCTTAATAGAATAATACTCAGTGTGTGTGTGTGTGTGTGTGTGTGTGTGTGTGTCAGTCACACTTTTCTGATCTATTCATCCATCAACAACTGCTTAGGTTGTTTCATGTCTTAGGTACTATGAATACGGTTACAGTGAACTCGAGGGTGCATAAATCTCTTTAAGATAACGACTTCACTTCCTTCAATATATACCGAGAATGGACTTGCTGGATCATATGACAGTTCTACTTTTAGAGGAACCTCCATAATGTATCCACAGTGGCTTACACGTAATAATTTACATTCCTGCCAACAACGCACAGAACTCCCTTATCTCTACATCCTCATAACATTTACTTTTTTGTCTTTTTGACAACAGCCATTCTAAAAGATGTGAGGTAATCTCATTATGATTTTGTTTTGCCTTTCTCTGGTGATTAGTCACATTGAGCATCCTTTCCCATACTGATGGCCATATGCATATCTTTGGGAAAGTATTCAAGTCCTTTGCCCATTTTTAAATAAGATTGTGGTTTTTTGCTATGAAGTTGTACAAATTCTTATATATTTTTAATACTAAGCCCTTATCATGTGGATGGTCTACAAATACTTTCTCCCATTCCATAGGATGCCTTTCATTTTTCTGATGGTTTCTTTTGCTGCCCAGAAGCTTTATAATTTGGGGCACCTGGGGGGCTCAGTTGGTTAAGCATCTGACTCTTGATTTGGGCTCAGGCCATGTTCTCACAGTTTATGGGATCAGGCCCCAAGTCGGGCTCTACGATGACAGTGTGGAGCCTGCTTGGGATTCTCTCTCTCTCTCTCTCTCTCTCTCTCTCTCAAAATAAATAAACGAACTTAAAGAAATTTAAAAACCAAATAAAATAAATATTTTTTAAAAAGAAGTTTTATTGTTTGATATAGTCCTGTATGTCTGCTTTTGCCTTTGCCACTTGCACTTTTGGGGTCATATTCAAAAAACCACTGCCAAGACTGATGTTAAAGAGCTTTTTCTTGATACTGGACCATTTTTCTACACCATACACAAAAATAAACTTAAAATGGGTTAAGGACCTAAATGTGAGAACTGAAACTATAAAAATTCTAGAACAGAACACAGGCAGTAATTTCTCTGACACTGGCCATGGCGATTTCTTTCTTGACAGGACTCAAGGCAAGGGAAACAAAAGCAAAAATTAACTACTGAGATGTCATTCAAATAAAAAGCTTCCCCACAGCAAAGGAAGCAACCAACAAAACTAAAAGATACCTACTGAATGAGAGAAGATATTTGCAAATGGTATATCCAATGAAGGGTTAGTATACAAAACCTATGAAGAATTTGGCAAACTCAACACCTAAAAAGAATAGTACAATTAAAAAATGGGCAGAAGAGGGGCAGTTAGGTGTCTGACTTCAGCTCAAGTCATGATCTCAGTCCATGGATTCGAGCCCTGCATCAGGCTCTGTGCTGACAGCTCAGAGCCTGGAGCCTGCAGGTTCTGTGTCTCCCTCTCTCTCTTGTCCCTCCCCCGCTTACACTCTGTCTCTCTCTCAAAAATGAATAAACGTTAAAAAAGTTTTTTTAAATGGGCAGAAGACACGAACAGACATTTCTCCAAAGACATCCAGGTGGCCAAAACACACATGAAAAGATGCTCAACATCACTCATCATCAGGGAAACGCAAATCAAAACCACAATGAGGTATCACATCACACCTGTCAGAATGGCTAAAATCAACAACACAAGAAACAATAAGTATTGGCAAAGATGTGGAGAAGGAACCCTTGTAGGTGAGAAGGCAAACTAATGCAGCCACTGTAGAGAACAGTATGGAAGTTCCTCAAAAAATTCAAAACGGAGGGGCACCAGGGTGGCTCAGTCGACTGAGCATTTAACTCTTGATTTTCGGCTCAGGTCATGATCTCACAGTTCATGAGTTTGAGCCTCACATTGGGCTCTCTGCTGTAAGCAAAGAGTTCACTTCTGATTCTCTGTCCCACTCTCTTTCTGCCCCTCCACCACTCACACTCTCTAAAAATAAACAATTTTTTTAATTCTTAAAAAAAAAATCAAAATGGAACTACCTTATATTCCCGTAATCACACTGAGTAATCTATCCCAAGAATATGAAAAGATACATGTACCCTTATGTTTACTGCAGCATTATTTACAGCAGCCAAACAGCCCAAGTGTCTATCAATAAATGGATAAAGAACATGTGGTGTGTGTGTGTGTGTGTGTGTGTGTATTTAATGTTAATGAGAGTATAATGTTAAGCAAAATAAGCCAGTGAGAGAAAGACAAGTACCATATTATTTTACTCATGTGTGGAATCTCAGAAGCAGAAGGCAGAGACTGGACTGATGCAGCGGCAAGCTAAGGAATGCTAAGAATTACCAGCCACAGCCCAAACTAGAAGGGACGGGAAGAGTTCTACTGAGGAGTCTGAGGCAGCATGGCTCTGCTAACATGCTGAGCTCAGATTCTCAGCTTCCAGAGCTGTGAGGGAATACGTTTCTTGTTTTAAGGCACCCAGTTCATGGCTGCCACAGCAAACTAACATTCTTCTATTATTTACTTCTTCACCATTCTCATTTCAAGTATGTTTTTTGTTAATAGACTATACAGACTCTGTATTCTTTACTCAATCTCAGATCTTACTCTTTTTATGGGGAATTTAACCAATTCACATTTATTGAGATCATAGACATCACTGGTTTAATTACTGCTAATTCCAGGTATTTTTTCCACTATGTTCTTTTAGAACATTCCATGTGACACCTCAGCGAACAGTAGAGCACTGCAGCTAAGAACAACAGCCTCTGGAGATGAAGGTTCAAATCCTGAGTCTAGTCCACTAGCTCTAAAATCTTGGGAAGTGTGGTGAGCAGAATCATGTCCACATCCTAATCCCCAAAACCTGTGAATGTTACTTCACAGGGCAAAGGACTCTATAGGCATAATTAAAGTGAAGGACATTGTGATGGGGAGATCACCCTGGATCATCCGGTTGGCCCAAACTATTCATTCAGTCCTTAAAAGCATATAACCTTCCCCAGCTGCAAAGTACCAAAGAGAAGAGCACAAGAGAGGGGCTCAGCCCAGAAGCTAAGAAACCAGGAAGCCTCTAGAAGCTGGAAAAGGCAAGGAAAGAGATCGCCCCCGAGAGCCTCTGGAAGGGATCACAGCCCTACCAACACTGGCTGGACTCTTGACCTCTAGAAACGTAATCATAAATCTATACTGTTTGAAGCCACTAACCTCAGGATAATTTACTATAGGAGCATTAAAAAAAGTGATACAGGAAATTCATTAACCTCACTAACCCTCTTTCTCTTTTTAATTTTTTTAAAGTTTCTTTCTTTATTTTGAAAGAGAGCACATGCATATAAGTGGAGGAGGGGCAGAGAAAGGTAGAGAGAGAATCCGAGGCAAGCTCCATACTGTCAGTGGAGAGCCCAATGTGGGGCTATAAATAAGAGTGTAAAAACGCAGCTACAGACAGGACTTAAAATAAACTCCAGAGTTTAGCGTGGAATAAATGTTTATATTGAAGATGAACATATAATGTGAAATGTAGAGCAGACACTTAACAAACTGCTCTGAATTATATGAAAACGTCACCTACATATGAATGTTTTAATATGAATATTACAGTAATCTGTTAGCGAACTCCCACAATGTCCAGCATTACCTCACGGGAGTGATACAGAGGGGCCAGAAAAAAAAATTCTTCACCCCAAATCTCATATCCCTTCTTCAGAGAAGGCAGATGGAACAAGAATCATCAAAGGAAGAAAAAGACTTCATAATACAGATGTCGGCACTTTTTAAAAAGACATTTACATAAAAAGAACAAGATTTAAGAACCCATTCAATTATGCCCATTACTCAATGTGCATCTACAGATGAAAACAGAGTGCAAAATGACTACATGCTAATACCTCCTGTCATTCCCACTATAATGGGATCTCCCCTGAACAGCTCTGGAGAGGCAGAAACTAGGCAGAGTTATTGGAGATGGAAGAAGGCCTGTTACATTTCTTTCATACATCCTATTAGTCACTTATTCTGATGCCTGAAGGAAAACTCCATTCTCATGCTTTTACCTCCCAGGTAACTGGGAGGTAAATAAAACACAACCCTTTTTAAATTAATAACATTAAAAAACCCCAAACTTACAAACAATCATCTGTACTTTCTGCACAAAGACTGATAGTTTTCCCATCTCGGCAAACAATCTGCAGCATACAGTCTTTTGGCTTCCCATCTGGAGGCTGAATATCTATAAAAAATAAGTAGAATAAAGAAATATTTATATAAGTTTTTAAGGATTTATTCTTACATAACAGCTCAGATAAGCAAAAGACCAGTACTTAAGAACATTCCAATTATAAAACATCTTTGTCCTGCTCCACAGAACCAAGCACATGAGTCACAACTCTGTTCCAATCAAACTTAGGTCTCTTCTAAAAGGCAATCCACATACGGAGATATATAGACGAGCCCAGATATTACAAAAATAAACCCCACAAAATGAAAAGTGTTACGAAGCATCAGGTAACAGAAGACTTACTGCTTTTGTTCACAGAAAACACTAAACCGGATCACTGCTTTAAAAGTGAAAATCAGGGACGCCTGGGTGGCTCAGTTTTGTTAAGCGTCTGACTTCAGCTCATGTCATGATCTCATGGTTCATGGGTTTGAACCCTGCATCAGGCTCTGTGCTGACAGCTAGCTCAGAGCCTGGAGCCTGTCTTCAGATTCTGTGTCTCCCCCTCTCTCTGACCCTCCCCTGCTCATGCTGTCTCTCTCTCAGAAATAAATAAAACAAAAAAAAATGGTTTTTAATAAGTAAATAAATAAAAGTGAAAAATCTTATTTTTAAAGTATCACTGTGTACAAAGAAATAAGGTCTATGATATTTGAGCTTGGTTTAGGTACAGATTTCAACAGCTGGCCCATGGACACGACTGTTTCACAACCTAACATCAAAAGGTCTTATGTAAGAGCAAGAGGTTTCAAATATCACTGTTCACTAGCACAGACTCTTTATTCCAAACAGAAACAGAGCTAATTAACAGGGAAGTCTATATATGTCATTAATTAGAAATAGAGGGGCACCTGGGTGGCTTAGTCAGTTAAAGCATCCAACTCTTGGTTTCAGCTCTGGTCATGATCTCATGGTTTGTGAGTTCAAGCCCCACATGAGGCTCTGTGCTGACGGTGTGGAGCCTGCTTGGGATTCTCTGCCTCCCTCTCTTTCTATTCCTTCTCCACTTGTGCTGTCTCTCTAAAAATTAAAAATCTAAGTCTATACTTATTAAAAATCTATTCCTTTAAAATGAATGTAAGGGATAACTCCAAGAAACCAAGCTATCATGGATTTTTAAGTAACTGATGACTGATCAATAAGATGCCCGTTTCTGAGTCACAAAATCTATACTGCCTAGCATGGTTCCATCCTTTCTGGGGATCCCAGAACTCTGGCTGTTTCCACCACCTTCTCCATGAGACAGCAAGGAATGTGAACTGCTGGGTTTAATTCAGATGAGGAAATTCAATCTGCCCCAATCATATGATTCACAATCCAACAATCTAGGTACCCACTGTGGTTACCTCCCAGGTGAAACCCTTCTTTGGTCTACTAATGAAAGCAAAATGAGAAGAAAAAGGATTCAACTCCCACCAAGAATGGTGAAAGGTAGAGGACAGAAGCTGCCACAACAGACTCACTTACCCCGACACTCGTGCCCCACGCGGATGTTGATGCAGTCCACTGGCATGTGGACCTTATCCTCAACACTCTGCCGAGTCTGGTCATCATAATAGATCAGGTGACCATCTGACCACAGGTCAAACCAATTCTTCTTCCAACGCTTCAAAATAGTACCTGAAAAAAATGAGATTTGCGTTGAGCTGAAAAGTTGCAAGGACTTTATCCTCTAACTCACAGGTAACAGAAACAAAGGAAACTTTCCTCTGGTCCCATAAGTAACCTGCATACAAATGCCCAGAACACTACATCAAAATAGAGACGAAAGTGGACTCCAATGGCACAAACACCCATACTGTACCAGGACTACATGCAGCTTACGCTAAAGATACTAAGAATGCTGCTAACTTAATAGACCTAAATTTTCAAAAAAAAAAAAAAAAGTTCAATAAAACCTTGATTTTGGTAAGAAGCATTGGTGAAAATATAGAGAAAAAGGAACCCTCGTATGCTGTTGGTGGGAATGCATACTGGCACAGTCACTACGGAAAAAGGTATTGAGGTTCCCCCCAAAACTAAAAGACAGTATACTCCAATAATTCTACTAGGTATTTACCCAAACAAAACAAAACAAAGACACTCATTCAAAAAGATACACACATCTCTATGTTTACCACAGAATTATTCACAACAGCCAAGACATGGAAGCAATGTAAGTTGTGAAGTGTCCGTCAACAGACAGATAAGGAAGATGTGATGTTTATATACACAGTCATAAATATTACCATCATAAAAAAAGAGACTGCACCATTCGCAATGACGTGGATGGACCTATAAGGTATTATGTTAAGTGAAATAAATCAGACTGAGAAAGACAAATACCATATGATTCCACTCATATGGTATACATATATACACATACACACATATATACATTATCAAATGTGCCAGTCAGTGGAATAAAAAGCACAGCACAAGAAGGAGAGTCAGTGACACTATAATAGTGACGTATGGGGACAGATGTGAGCACAGCATAGCATGACAGAGTTATATACCTGAAACTAATTGTGTCAACTGTATTTAAAAAAAGTTTCTGGCGGTACCTGAGTGCCTCAGTCAGGTAACCATCTAACTAGCTCAGGTCATGATCTCATGGTCCATGAGTTCAAGCCCCATATCAGGCTCTGTGCTGACAGCTCAGAGCCTGGAGCCTGCCTCAGATTGTTTCTCCCTCTCTCTTTGCCCCTCCCCCACTTGTGCCTCTGTCTTTCTTTTTCTCTCAAAAGTAAATAAACATTAAAAAAAATTTTTTTGTGGGGTGTCTGGGTGGCTGTCGGTTAAGCGTCTGACTTTGGCTCAGGTCATGATCTCACAGTTCATGGGTTCGAGCCCTGCATCGGGCTCTGTGCTGACAGCTAGCTCAGAGCCTAGAGCCTGTTTCAGATTCTGTGTCTCCCTCTCTCTCTGACCCTCCCCTGCTCATGCTGTCTCTCTCTCTCTCAGAAATAAATAAAACATTTAAAAATTGTTTTAATAAAATAACTTTTTAACAACAGAACCCTTCCTTTTGACTAAGGAAACACCTAATATTTAATTTTTCATGTAGTATATCTGAACTTTCCCAGTACTATTTAACTTTGCTAGCCTTATCAGAAAACACTGGACTGTGAAGTCTCAGATAATAAGTACAGATAATAATGCCTTCCACTTTGGGAAAAATGTTTTTTTCTTTTTCTCCAAGGGCTTTCACATATACTCCTCTCTAACACTCACCTTCCCTTAAAGTCCATGGGTGTGGGAGGGTTGCTCAGACACCGGGTGCACCCACCCAGGACACTGACCCCCATCCTCTGTGCCTCTGTCTCCACTACCTCACACGTCCCCATCAGCTTAAGGAATTCATCCTGTCATTTGTAATCTTGGGCTAGGCACTCAACTTCATAAAACTCAAGTACCCATGTCAGCCAGAAGGGAAAACTAAAAGGCCAAGTCACTCCTATCCCTTCCTCACTCTCTTCCTCCGTTCCTGGCCATCATGCACAAATCCCATTCTGTGTGCCTCTCCTTATGCTCCCATGGCCACCACCAGTGTTAAGCAAATAGGCAACACGTCTGCCTTCCAAACTTTCCACCATCAGGCACCCTCCTTGCTGAGAGGGGCATCCACAGCACTGGCCCAAACTGATAACTAGTGACATCAGCATCCGACTGGCAGCCCCTGAGCTATACAGAAACTACCAGAGAAAGCCACCCAAACAAGATAGGTGGAATCACTAGATGAGAGAGTTCTACCCAAATATTTTACCCGCCACCAAAGCCCGGACTGCAGATTCCCAAATTCAGCTGTCCTCCAGAGCCCTAATGTCCTAAGGGTCTGTGCGGCAACAGCAAGAAAAAGAGTCCGGAAGACCACTTAGCAAACATGTAACCATCCTCTGTTACACAGTGGATATAATGCATTTCACTTCATTTTATTTTATTGTGATAGTTCTGCTTTTGCAAAGAAGGAAAATCAACCCACACATTAGCAGATAGGGAAACGTAGTAATCTTCTGAATATACAGATTTTGAGACTGCCATGGACCAGGACACTGGAAAAGTCTGTACAACTTATTTAAAAGCCCTCTATTTTGTGTACATCATCATACTAGGCATTGATGGAGTGGGAGTAGGGAGCAAAACCCAACTGTCAAAATGGTCCCTTTTCACTTATGCTGACAGAACATTTACACTGAGTCATGGTGGAGACAGTCTGCCCTCAGTCAGGGGCGCAGTAAAGCCTAAGGAGAAAACCAGAGGCAGGTTTTCTGCAGAAAACCAGGACATCCAAAGGGCCAGGGAAGGAAGACACATATATCCTCAAGGTCTGAGCATGGTTCTCTACATCCCCTGACAATTTAGGGAAGGACAGGATCACAGAATCCAAGACAAGAAAACTTACACAAAGACTGGGGCTAGGCTCAAATATGCCAGAACTTTCTTTTTAAAGCCAGCATTGTAATGGCTTGATCTATTCTTAGAATACAGGATGGCCAGAGACCTTGAGGGACACCTGGTTCAGCTCCAGGTCTGGGAATGCAGAACTAGTGACAGGACAAATAAGCTGAACTTCTCTCCTGGTAGAAAGTGTGTCAGTGTTGAAATGATAACACTCCTGCATCTGAATACAGGTTTGCTACCCTGTTAGTGTTACGAAGTTACCAAATATCACTGAAATTCAATTTCTTCTGTAGAAGAGCTGCTGGGGTAATTACATATAATATATGTAAAACCTTTATAAAGAGTCACAAACCAGCTTCACAAATAATGATTTTTATAAACTATCTAAGGTATGCAGTCCATTCTTCACAGTCTCCATTTTAGGTGTCCCCGACATAGAAATTTGCATCTGAACAATCAAAAGTGTAAACCACAGCTCAGTATTTTTGCTAGAGTAATAAATGATGTACTAGTCATTTTTCCCTTAACTCTGCTCTTTCTAGAAGAACAGCAGAATAATCTGTTAACTCTTTCCTTAATAAACAGAGACAGTTCTTCCTGCTCCAGAACATACCATGAATCCTACTTCTGGAGGCAGTCTCAGAAATAAACATTATATGAAAGATCATCACACACACATGGGTCTAAGAATGTGAATTCAACTCCATAAAGAATTGAGTCCCTTCTGCAGAGTCCTTTTGGAAATCCAAAATATTTGCTCTAAATAAACTCATTCCCTCAGGTCTAATCTTCTTCCCTATAATTAAAGTCTCCGGTATTTCAGAATCCTAGCCACTGTTCAATCCCCAGATAAGACAGGTATTTCCCACAAAAAGAGTAGTACCCCCATGCTAACATATCAGCTCAGCTTGGTTAGATTCAAGCAGGGCCTCAGGTCAGCCATGAATACACCATGCTAGTAAGAAAAGGAGAAAACAGCAGGAATTACCACAATTCTCTGGTTTCTGTCAAGGCAGCAACCAAGAAAGAACTGTGTGAGCAGAAACACAGTTCACAGAGCTCTAAAATTTCCAAAAGGACATCCAGAGCAACATTAATATGACTTCACTATTTGTTTGTTTTCTGTTTTTGAGAGAAAGAGAGAAGAGCGGTCAGACAGGGAGACACAGAATGTGAAGCAGGCTCCAGGTTCTAAGCTGTCAGCACAGAGCACAATACAGGGCTCAAACTCAGGAACTGTGAGATCATGACCTGAGCCAGTCAGATGCTCAACGGCCTGAGCCACCCACGTGCCCCTAATTTGTTTTTAAATGTGATCTCTTTCAGCAACAGAAATAAACATGTACCTGAAGGCAACACTCAACCCAGACCAAGGGGCTCACATCCTGTACTTACTCTGTCGCAGCAACCATCCACTCTTCACAAACGCCATCTTTCCACCTATAAAAGAAACAGCGAGGTTCAAAAATTACACCCTGAAAAGAGAATGGCCCACATAACCTGTTTTTCGCTTACAACACTTTTGAGTACAAATGTGTGGGGTCTTTCCAACATTAATAACCAACTCTCCAAATCTCTGGACACCAATTGGATGTCTACTGATTCAACCCGATTCACCTCCGACCTGGAGTTAGCATCTGACCCCACAGGTTCAGGGCTCAGTTCCACAAGAGTGCTCCCACTTTAGACACAAGTCCTGAGCCTCCAGTATTTCTGACCTACAAACTGGGATGTCTTACAACCTCTCCTCAAATTTGATAATTTGCCAGAATGGTTCACAGAACTCAGGAAAGCATTGTACTTACCATTGCCTGTTCATTATAAAGGATAAAACTCAAGAAAAACAAGATGGTAGATTCTCTAGGCATACCACCCCCTCTCAGCACCTCTATGCAATCATTAACCCAGAAGCTCTTGGAACCCTGGCATTTAGGAGTTTTAAGGGAAGTTCCATTAGGTAGACCTGACTGATTACAGCACTGGCCACTGGTGACTGAACTTAATACCCAGCTTCTCCCCAGGGATGGGACTGAAAGTTCTAAGCTGCTTCTTTTTTTTTAAGTTTATTTATTTTGAGAGAGAGAAAAAGAGTATGAAAGTAAGGGAGGGGCAGAGAGAGAGGGAGATAATCCCAAGCAGGCTCTGCACTGTCATCTTGAACTCACAAACCATGAGATCATGACCTGAGCAGAAATCAAGAGTTGGATGCTTAACCGACTGAGTCACTCAAGTGCCCCTGGAAGTTCTAAGCTTGTGATTACAATCACAAGGGTGATCCTCAGCAACCAGCCCCATCCTGGAAGTTACCTGGGGGCCCACCAAGGGTCACCTCATTAGCATAAACTTAGATATGGCACTTATGAAAGGCACTTATGAATCACAAGACACTCCTAGCGCCTCTATCTCAGGAAATTCTAAGGTTTTTTTTTAAGTTTATTTATTTTTGAGAGAGAGAGAGAGAGCGCATGCACAAGAAACAAAGAGAGGGAAGCACAGAATCTGAAACAGGCTCTAGGATCTGAGCTTTCATTGCAGAGTCTGACACAGAGCTTGAACCCAAGACCTAAGCTGAAGTCAGATGCTTAACAGACTGAGCCACCCAGGAGCCCCAAGAAATTCCAAGATTTTAGAAGTTCACGTATTTCTTATTATATCTCAAAATCACAGCCATCTGCTCTAACTCTCCATTCTCATCCCTTTCTGTGTTAGCTGAGGAAGGGACCAAAGCCATTTTACCTAACTGGCCACCTAGCAATTACCTATACCTACTCAGGGGGGCCAATATAACCCTTCCCCCCACCTTCCACTCTAGGGTTTAGCCTCAACATTCTTGCACACCTTACAAAACCTAATGGCCCTCAAGAGACATAAAGCAGCCCCAGGAACACTAAGAGTTAGTTCTGTCAAGGACCTGTGGCTTCTCCTAACATGCCCAGTGTCCTGGGGCTCTGGGGTCTGCTGCCTTAGCTTTAACGTGGTGTGCCCAATCGACTTCATAGGGCCCAATCAGATGTGAACTGGTGTAAACAGGCAGAGTGGCCTGATCAAAGCAAAACACCAGAAATCAAGAAGAGGTGTGATAAATTTAACTCCATAAAAATAAAAATCTGGATGACATTTAAAAAAAAGTCAAGAAGATACAAGATTAAGAAAAACACTTAGCGCCTGGGTGGCTCAGTTGGTTGTATCTGACTTTGGCTCAGGTCATGATCTCATGGTTCACGAGTTCGAGCTCCAAATTGGGCTCTCTGCCGCCCCCCGTCTCCCTCACCCCCCTCTCTCTAAATAAACTTTAAAAAAGGAAAAAAGAAAAAAAACATTTAGAATTATATGGCAGCAACGAGCTACTTTCCTTTGCGTATAAAACTCATATATAACAAATGATAATCATCAGGCAATTCACAAAAAAACAAATGGGCAATAAATCTGTAAGACATTCAATTTGTCTCTAAATTCAAGAGACAAAATTCAAAACACAAGTTAACAATATTACCTATCAGATGGGCACAAATGAAAAAAACCATTACATCCAGAAAGGAGTAAGCATGATGGCAGGAACAAAAAACATTGCAAACTTCTGGGAAGAAACTTTGACTGCTGGGAGCCGCGTTGGCCTCTCTGGATGGCAGTCACAGCAAGGAAATGGCAATGTTTGCACAGCTCCTGCCATGAGAAATGAAAACTGGTATCTCCTTCTGCTACTACTGGCTAATGTTGGAAATGAGCCTGTGAGTATTGACCAGGCCTCACAATATTCCAAATCAGACCGATATTCCGCACACAGATACCTCATAAGAAAAAGCATATTCCTGCCTCTTCAAATGAGATTTTAGATGAAAGCACTGCGGATGATTATCAAAAGGTTCTTCCTATGGGCCTTGTAGATCCAAGACTTAGATAATAAAGGGGGTTAAGAACACAGGAGTTACAATTGAGCCTGGCCCCGAGACAAAGAGCCTAATTTAGAGTTAAGGAACAGATAAGGGCAGAACTTAAGTTAATACTTACATCTTTTCTACCTGGTGATGTATGGCAGTCCCTTCCCTAAGGCCTACTTTCCACAAACACCTGCCTTACACTGGTGGCTGGGATGAGAATAGATAAGAGTAGCTAAAACAGAACCCAAAAACAGAGACTGACACATTTAGGGCCTCCATGGTGTTTATGCATTCAGTATCAAGTCAAAAAGGTTCTCACAAAGAACTTATTTACCAGCTCAAAAACATTCGTCCTCTTGTGAGCCAGACAAAATGACTCCTAGCCCATCTATACACATAACCTATGTCCTAATGCTAGCGTTATTAACTTAAAACAAATATGTATGTCATCCTGTTTTTCAATAAGAGCATCCTGTTATTTCCTTAGTTGTAAGGTTTACTCAACCTCACTATGATTGGAGTAATTCTGCAAGAATAATTCTGAAAAACCTGTTCTTGTACACTTTTCAAAGTATCTTATTACAAAGAGCTTTCCATTGTAAAAATTCCTTTTTCTGATCTCATGTTGTCTTTGGGCCCTTAAATAAAGACACCAAAAAACTACAGGACAGAGATGCCTGCCTGGTGATCAGAAAGAATCTCGGAGCTCTCTCTCTCTCTCTCTCTCTCGCCAACACCATCCATCCTTCAGGGACCCCTGGACCTGCTGGAGGCAGCCTCTGGCATTTGACAACAGCTATCAAAAAATGTTCATAAACTCTGACCCAGCGATTTCACCATTACTAGGATTATATCTCATTGATACATGTGCAGAGGTTCACCAACACATCTGTTTATATGTGGTAATATTGCTTATACTGCAAACACTAGCTCCAATCAAACTGCCCCACATCAGAAGACCACTCAAAGGGTACCTGCCCTCCAGACATGTGACAGATCATTACACAGATTTCTTTTCTAATTTTCTTTAATGTTTAATGTTTCTAATTTTCTTTAATGTGAGACAGGGACAGAGCATGAGTGAGGGAGGAGCAGAGAGAGAGAGAGAGAGAGAGAGAGAGAGAGAGAGAGAATCTGAAGCAGGTGCCAGGCTCTGAGCTGTCAGTACATAGCCCGACGTGGGGCCTGAACTCAACTGCAGATGTTTAAAAGGAGGTAGAACAGTATGTGCTGATACTTGCGTAATTATTTTGTGGAAGGAATCAAAGAAACTGTTAAGGACGTGTATCTGAAGAGAGGAGTGAGGCAAGGCTGCATATGCATCAGAAAAGTGACTAGTCAGTCCTTTTACACCTTATTGTAATATTTAAATTATTTAACAATCTGCATGCATTATATCCATCCTNTGCAGCCCAATGCAGGGCTTGAACTAACAAGATCAAAGGTGGGACTTTCAATCAACTGAACCACCCAATCACTTCTATCCTTTTTATTTAATCAACAGATTTTAGAGCCTGGTTGGCTCAGTTGGTAGAGTGTGCAACTCTTGATCTCGGGTCATGAGTTTCAGCCTCATACTGGGCATTAAGATAACTTAAAAAACTTTTTTTAATTAAAAAAAAAAGATTTTATTTGGAGGCTGAGATTATGGGCCACTTTGGTTTTCTACTTTAGCATTTTTAGGTATTCTCTTTAAGGGTTATTAGCAAAACAGAGCAAAAGCCTAAGTGGGCACCTGAAAAGAACAAATTAGTCTTCCTACCTTTAATTTTTCCAACATCTAAGTATGGCTAAATTCTCCCCTCTCCTAACCTTTGCAAAAAGAGCCCCACAAGCTTGGTTCATCCTATACTCCAGCATCTCCAAAATCTCCTACTGTAAAGGTTCTTTAATGTCCTTGCAATTATTGCCAACTCATGCTGTCCTCACCAAGAGAGAAGTTATTCATTTTTCCCCATTCCCCCCCCCCCACTCTTCCTCACCTCCA
>NW_027532067.1:973629-1045971 GCF_008692635.1 Crocuta crocuta
CACATGCTCATACAGTCCCAGGTGAACGAGAATCAGAAAGGCAATGTCTCCGCTTTCCCCCCAGTGGATGTGCAGGTGCCTGCTGCTCACTGCTGACTAGAGGGGACTAGCCTGAGGGCAGCTGACTGTGGAGCTAACTCTACTGAGTCACTGACAGGGAAACCACTCTAATCCTAAGGCTGTTAAGCAAAATGAAAATTTATTATTTAAACTGGGTTGAACTGGTTTCCTAAAACTTGGAGCCTAAAACAATCATTTACTTCCAAACCATCATATTTTCATCCAACACATATTCTGAGTGTTAATATGTTCCCAGACATAACACTAAGGACACAGCAGTGACCAAGCCAAGTCGCTGTTTTCATGTAGCTTATACCACAGCACAAGCAACAGGTCAAACTTATAAATTAAAAAAAATGGGTGATGCAATGTTATAGACAGCATTACATCTCAAACAGCTGTGTTATTACCCAAGAACATCAAACCGTATTCATGCATGCCAAATCCTGGGTAATTACAAGAAAAGTGTCCTACCATCAGAACATAATTCTCAGTGTGTATTTCACGTGAAAAAGAAAATACCTGGGAATAGGCCAAAAATTACTGACAGGTATTGGCAGCTACCAAGTCACAATATGATTATTATAAAACCTGACTGGAAAGTTGTCCTACAAGTTTGATAGTACTTCATCAGCTAGTGATTGTGTAAAAATGTGGAGCAATAGAAAGATGTTTCCTGGGGGGCGCCTGGGTGGCTTAGTCGGTTAAGCGTCCAACTTTCGCTTAGGTCATGATCTCACAGTTCGTGGGTTCGAGCCCCGCGTCGGGCTCTGTGCTGACTGCCAGCTCAGAGCCTGGGGCCTGTTTCAGTCTGTGACTCCCTCTCTCTCTGACCCTCCCCTGTTCACGCTGTCTCTCTCTCTCTCTCCTAGAAATAAATAAAACATTTAAAAAAAAAAAAATCTTAAAAAAAAAAAAAAAGAAAGATGTTTCCTGGGATGCCTGGGCAGCTCAGTCAGTTAAGCCTCTGACTTCGGCTCAGGTCACAATCTCACAGTCCGTGGGTTCAAGCCCCACGTCAGGCTCTGTGCTGACAGCTCAGAGCCTGGAGCCTGCTTTGGATTCTTTGTCTCCCTCTCTCTCTTTGCCTCTCCCCCACTCACACTCTCTCAAAATAAAATAAAAACATAAAAAAAGTTTTTTTTAAAAAATAAAGATAAATAAAAAAGAAATATGTTTCCTGATATTTTCTGGCAATTTTTTTGTATTCTCTAATGATTCTTGATATCAATTTGACTCTACTTGCTGTCATTTATAACAGTCACAATGTCAGACCAGTGTTAACATTGGTAAGAACACTGGAGCGCCTGGATGGCTCAATCAGTTAGGCATCCAACTCTTAGATTTCTGTTCAGGTCATGATCATAAGATTCATGGGATCAAGCCCCTCAACAGTGCAGAGCCTGCTTAGGATTCTCCCCTCTCTGAAATCCCCTACTCACATGTGCACACACACTCGCTCGCTCTCCCTCTCCCCCAATCTCTCAAAATAAATAAACATTAAAAAAATCAATCTCCATTTACTCAAAGGTCTTTTAAGAAACTCAGTCCAATAATTTTACATACCTATAAAACTAACAACACCAGCACCCATGAAGATAAAGAGTCAAAAAGATGGTTCCAAATAAAACCTTAAAAACCTAGAGTTTTCTTTCCGATTATTTACCAACTGTATGGGTCAATATCTGAATCACTCATGCTCTCTTTGGTGTTTCCTTGGCGTGAGGCTCAGTTTTACTTTACAGGTATCTGGCACTCAAGGTATGTCAACAGCAGGAAACTGATCAGCTAACCTGGGAATCAGTTTCAGGCCATTTGAGTAAAAATTCAAAAGGAAAGAAAAACTTCTACACCAAAGGGACATCATAAACATACCTTTGGTTTGCCTATGTAAACCAAAATAATTCAAAACCATTAGGGAAAGAGAAAACTAAATTATCATAACAAGGTCAAAAGAAACTTAACCTGGAATTAGCAACAGAAACTCATGACTTTTTGAAAAGGGTAATTCTACTGTGGACTCAAGTAGCTTCTTATCTGGTATCATCCTGTCTATCTTTAGTCATTATGTGGAACAATCTCACATGCATCCCATGTCCAGATTTTTATCTCTGATATGGTCTTCTCTAAAAGGAATCAGTGCTCCTTGAAAATAAGCTGGCTACAATTTAGGGACAGGAAACCTCAAGATGTGCATACTGTCAAAAAGCAAAGATACTGGGCACTTGGGTAGCTCAGTCACTCATGATTTCGGCTCAGGTCATGATCCCAGAGTTGTGGGATGGAGCCCTGTATCAGAATCTGTGCATGGAGCCTGCTTAAGATTCTTTCTCTCTCTTTCTCTCTCCCTACCCCCGTCTCTCTCTGTCCCTGTTTACTTGCACACACTCTCTCTCTCCAAATAAAAATATGAATAAAACTTTAAAAAATTAAAGAAAAAAAAGCAAAGACACTTGTTTTCAGGAATGCCTTTAGAAAGGATACAGAAACCAACCAGCTGAAGGAAGAACATCTGATAATGCCAAATTGAAAACAATAATTATAGTTCATTAGAACCAAGTGAGGATGAAAGGCATCCTAAGTATAAAGCGATGACTAAAACCAAAGACACTGTTATAGAATGTGTTAGAGAAATCACACAACTTCCAATGTGAGTTTGGATATCTCCCAACTGGGAGTCTGGGGGAGGGGGGGTGTTAAAAAAAAAGTTTAAACACTTTGATTTACATAATACCTTCTCCTCACTTGATAATTCAAATGGTTATTTGCTGGAGTCCTGCTCCACAGGTCCAGGGGTCCCTGAAGGATGGACAGTGTCGGCGAGGGAGGGATGAGAGAGTCAGAAGATTCTTTCTGGTCACCAGCCAGGCATTTCTGCACTGTCTGTGACTCAACTTTATTTTATGATTAAGTGTTTGGGGGGTGGCACATAAGTGGCATTCTGATAATTCTTTGATCAGTAAAAATTCTCCAGAACACTGATATGTATAGGTATATGGAGAGCAGCCCAGAAGTGGCATTCTGATATAAACAAGATAATGTTTTTAGCATAATAAAGGCAAAAGTTAGTTCTTTGTGAGCAGGGGTCAACAGCCTGTTTATCCCTTAATGGGAGGTAATAAGAAAAACAGGTTTTTCAGGTAAGCAATGTTGCTCCCATAACCACAAAAGAAGTTCCTACAGTAAGTTCCTTCCCAAAGTGCAATCAGCATATCAAGGCCAGATTGAGTCACTCCAAATACCAATCAACAAGGTGCCTTGGGGTCTGAGCTCAATCAGGGGGTGGATATCTGTCACCATCTGACGGTAAGTGTCCATGCAAACTTACCTTAACCTCACAAGGAGCTTTTCTCAACTAGTGAGTTCAGAAATGGCTCCCTACAGTTATTATGGTAAAAATAAGGGGTATTTGTTGCGTTTACTAAGATGCTACAATTTCTTTTTTAAGACAAAAAGTCTAGACCTCCGAGTTAAGGACTCAAGTGTATAAAACTTAGGCAGTAGTGAAGACTGTAGGAATCAGCTTCAAACCAGTCTACAACTCAAACCACAGGAGAGAATGACTTTCAGGAAACAAACCTTGAATTCATACCCGCAGGAACACACGGAGTTTGGTTACTTGCACTTGCTGATCAGGCACTTACAAGCCAAACTCCAGAAAAGTCCAAAGCCAAGAAAAAGAAAGATTAAAGGCCCATGATAATGAAAGCCTGCTCAAGCACCCTATGAGACTCTCACTCTCATCAAGCAGTATCATCCACCACAGCGCAGCTTCTTGGGGAACCGAGGCGAGGGCATTTCGCCATCTAACAGATGCAGCAAAGTGGGCACTCAGCTGAATGCAGGAAAACAAGTTCTTTATCCCCACTGAAGATATGCATGTTCTTTGTCTGTGACTACTAGCCTCTTCTGTCAGGCACCACGTTGGTATCACCAGCACCACTTGCTGCCTCGTCAGCCTTACTCTCAGCTTCTAGCACAAGAGCAACCTGGCCTCTGGCTCCCAACCCATAAGCAACCTGTAATACAATACAGACCCTCCACACTACGCCCTATAAATAAGATAAACCAAGGGCAACAAGTCCTTAAATAAGCAGCTGCCATTACCTGCTCCCGAAATGAGGCACCTCACCTAAGCTGGACCACAGCTGTATCTATCTAGAGTCCGTTCCCTGCCAAACTCCTGAACCCTGACCAAAGAGCAGGGGAGGTGACACTGTCACTCAGTCCACCTGCCTGCAGCCATACAGAGCACTCACATGCCACTGCCTAAAAGAGGTACCCTATCCATTAGGCCAGTCCAATTCCTGCCTTGAGGTTACCTAGAAACATTGCTTGNGACTTTAAACATACACCTTTTATTTTCCCTCTGTGTTAAACAGAACTATTACCGTTACGTAAAATCCATACTTTTGCCACTAAACACTAACTCACAGGAGAGTTATTTTCAAAGGGAAACAGAACAGTGATATTTAAGTGAGAATCCAAGACAAAAGATAATACCAATAATGTCAAGATTACCCATGCTAATGACTGCTTTGCTGTTTCCAACATTAATGATGGATTCTTAGGAGCACAAACATCTGACTCTGCTCCCTCGTGAAACGCAACTAAAATGAGTTAAGGGGGAAACAAATCATAAATCAGAGACACCAGCAACAGAGACAAAAACGGATGACCTGTTTGAGTTCAAATGCTGACTCACTCATTTATAAATAACTTTGGGCAAGTTACTTAACTTTTCCAAGTCTTAGTTTCTTGATCTATAAAATGAGAGTACCAACACTTGCTTGACAGATATTTGGGAAACTGGGTGAAAAAACATGTAAATATGGGCATAGTACCTGATGTTTACTAAAATTCAAGAATTGGTAGCTGCTCACACGGCAATTACTATTATCACTATTACGTCCTCACTAGCCACCTGACTAAAATTTGCCCAAAACATTCCAGAAGACAGAAACACATTAGGCTGCTTCTCAAATGGCTTAGAAGACTCAATAAATTAAGATGCCCTTGAAGGTCAAAATTTGAACATTATACACTAGAAGTAAAAGCAAAAACTCATACACAAAACAAAAAACTTCACTGAATATCACAGAACCAAATCCATCTTTAAAGGAACAGGAATATATATTTTTTTCCCTTACCTTGCTGAAGTCCACATCACTTCACAACTTATTTCAACACTTCACTATTTGTATCCTGGAGCAAGATCTACTGCATAAACTAAAACTTATCAGATAAAAGTCCTGCTGTTGGGCTCTACAGAAAAACACACCAGCAAATTAGGTGCAAAATATCCACAGTACACACATGCCAGAAAACCTATAGGAAGTTTTAAAATACAAACCATATTCAACAATTCAAATTATTTTTTTAAGTTTATTTTTGAGAAAGAGAGAGAGAAAGCAAGCATGAGCAGGGGAAAGGCAGAGAGAGACAGAAGAGAATCCTAAACAGGCTCCATGCTGTCAGTGGGCAGCCTGACTTGGGGCTTGATCTCATAAAAGACCTGAGCCGAAATCAAGAGTTAGACGTCTAACCAACTGCGCCACCTAGGCGCCCTTCAACATTTCAAATTATTTTAAATGTGAACTGAAATCATTTTAAAAGCACTGAATCCTAGAGATTAATTTAAGAGGTAGAAAGAACATTGCCTGTGTAATCTGGCAGGTCTGAGCTCTGCCTTTTACTAACTGGTATGACTTTTAGCACAATACTAAACCTCCCGAGCCTCACTTTTCTTCTTACCTCACAGGAGGCTAATGTGAGAATTAAATGAGATAATATGCCCAAAGAGCCCTGTAGGTGCTCCAAAACTAAGAACTGCTATAATTACATTACTATTTTAAGAAATACAATTCTGGGTTACTTGTCTACAACTGACTCATTCACAATATCCTGGTTCCTCTAGTTATCCCTCTCTGTACTTTAACTGTAAAAGTTCCTACATTATCTATCTGTTCTTCAAAAATGATAATGTTAATGATCAGGTGGGGCACGCCATTCTTGATCTCAAGGTGGTAAATTCAAGTCACATGCTAGAGATAACTTAAAAATAAAATCTTAAAACAAGTTTTCTTAATATGTATTTACTTATTTAGAGAAAGAGAGAACATGAGCAAGGTAGAGGCAGAGAGAAATAATCCCAAGCAAACTCTACATTGTTAGCACAGAGCCTGATTCCGGGCTCAATCTCATGAACCATGAGGTCATAACCTCAGCCAAAATCAAGAATTGGATGCCTGACCGACTGAGCCACTCAGGTGCCCCTAAAAAAATTATCTCATTTTCTTTAACTATAACCATTTTTTCTTAAAGTTTATTTTACTTATTTTGAGATAGAGTGAGAGCACGGGAGGCACAGAGAGAGAGACAGAGAGGAAGAATCCCCAGGCTCCACACTGCCAGCATAGAGCCTAATGTGGGGCTTGAATTCAGGAACCATGAGATCATGACCTGAACGGAAATCAAGAGTTGGATACTTAAGCGACTGAGCCATCCAGCTGCCCCTGCCAAAAATTTTTTAAATAATGATAATGTAAAGGCAACAAGAGGTCCCAAGTGTACCCTAATACAGGGGACAAGAACTAGGTGACCCGCCATCACTCAGAGGTCCGCTCATGTAGCATTGGCCATTACCAAGTAGCAACCACTTCTTAAGCCTAAAGCAACCACTCATCAAAGGGCAGACAGACTAGGCAGGGAAGAAAGTTAAACTTTCCGTCCCCATGATCAAATTCAGAAGCAAATATACGAACAAAAAAACATGACAGCCCACGTTCTGTAACCTGTTTAGTAGTTTATTTTACTATCTGCAGTTTTTTGTAGTTAGACACTACCAATTTTTAATTTCTTTACACATCCAGTAAGAAAGAAAAAAGGCAGAGGTAAGGAGAAAGAAACCATATATTCCCGTAGGGTGGCAAACTGGGAAGCATAGCAAAGCTAGAGACAGTAAGGAAAAACGAGTATCTTCCAGAAGAATAGTACGCTATCCCAACAAGAGTGGTATCTGCACTTTCTATATCACTGATGCACACATTTCGTAAATTCAGTCCTTGAAATTAGAGGAATTTTACTTACAGAATGTACTAACATCATTACGAATATGCTAGTGAAGAACCTTTGTCAGACTCAGTTCTTTTCTGCAGTCTCCCTTAGTAAGCATTTACTGAACACTGTAGTCACCACAGGGTGATCCTGCAACATATGGTGGATTCCTGCCCTCAGAGATCAGATCAGTATGCAGTTGGGGGCGAGGAGTCAAATAAAGAAATCACTACCAGGAAGAGTAAACCCTAGACATTCTCATTCCCAGGTACAGTCTGGCCATTAGACAAGCTGGCTGCACAAGCACATGCAGGCGGATATTTTCTCACTGATTTGTTCAGCAAATAATGAGAGCCATAAGTAAACAGGCAGCTAGGTCCCAGCTCGGGCCCTAATTCCCCTCGTGACTTCAGACAACTCACTTCCTGCACTGGCACTGGTTTCCTCAAACACCAGGAGACCCTTTCTCCCTTTAAATATAAGGGACTTGCCTCTGGTAGTGGCTCCACCCCGCCCTACTCAGAGCGGGTACTTTAAAAATATATATATTCTCAGGGACCAGGAGTCAATGGTGTTGGGAATTAAGCACTAGTGTGACTAGTGTGACCGTCGTACCTCATTCCCTCCACTTACACTGAAAAACAGGAACTATTCGTTCATGAAGCCTCTTCTGTGTAACTTACTCTACCTTAGAGATAAAAACAAAAAACTCTATACTAACACGAAATAAAAAACCCCCTGAGCTCCAGAGTTCTCGACCTGGATGAATAAAAGGATCAAATGTGAAAAAAGTACAACCAAGGCCCTAAGAGTAACCACTGCACAGCTAAGAGCAGGTGAAACGGAGGGGGACGGCCGCACGCGCGAGCGCAGTTTCAATACGGATCTGGATTTCTTAAAGAGGGTGTGATCTCCGTGCGGGAGGAGCACAAAAAAGGGCCCCACTCTACTCGACCAGAGAGCCGGCACCAGGAAACCCGAGCCGAAGGAACGGCGGCGGGCCGGCCCGGAGCCCCTGCTGGGAGCTGACGGCGGCGGGCTGGCAAGGAGCACCCGCGGGGGGGCGGACCGGCGGCGGGCGGGCGAGGGGCCCCCGNAAGGGAGGCTCTGGAGAGACGAGGGAGGGGAGAGGGCGCGGCCGAGGGCAGTCCCTCCAGAGACGCGCAAAGGTGGGCGGCTCCAGCCTGGCCGAAGCCGAACGTGTCGGCTCAGAGGGTTGCGGGGTGGGCGGCTCTACGGAAGGTTCCGGAGGGGCCAACACTGTGGGAGAAGAGGGTGCGCGGAACTGGACGGCTCTAGCAGAGGCTCTGGTGGGGCCGACACCCCAACGGGAGAAAAGGATGTGGGCCGGGGGTCAACTCAGAGGGTCGCCGAGTGGGCGGCGCCGGAGGAGGCTCTGCTGGGACCTACGCCCTGGAGGGCGTTCTCTCAGAGGGGTGCGGGGCTGGGCGGCTCAACGGGAAGCTCCTCAGGGACCGACATTCGGGAAGGGGAGGGCGTGCGGAACCTGGCAACTCCAGAGGAAGCTCTGCGGGGACCGACAGCGGAGAGGGCGGGACGCTGGCCGAGAGGGGGTCTTCTGGGAGGAGGACGGGGCTGAGCGTCTCAGGAGAGTCTCCAAGGGGACCAACCCCGGGTGGGTGGAGAGGAAAAGGGGCGCAGACGGGTGGGCCCGGCCCGAGGGGGCTCGGGGTTCGCGCGGGCCACACAGGGACAGTTAGTTACCTGCGAGCTATCCGGCAGCCGCCGCGTAGCACCGAAGCAGGACGGCGGAGCGCAAGGACGCCACCGAGGCTCTTCAGAAGCAAATGACTCACGCCTGCGTCCTGGCCGCCGTCCAACGTCACACCGCCCTGGCGCGCATGCGCGTGGCCGCGCGGGGCATGCCTGGAATGGTCCTGGGGCCGCCTAGGAGCCTGCAGTCGTGGGGAGGGGGGACGGAGGCAGCCTCAATTCTGCTGGAGTAGAGGCTTAATTTTCAACTGAAAAGGAATTGTTTGCACCCTGATCTTGCGTCTAAATATAACCCTCCAATAATAAGAGCCATGGCTCCATAGAGAAATGAGTGGCTCTAGAGGTGGGGCAGGAAAAGTACAACCTAGAGTCTGGAACTTGATGTAGCGCCAGAAATAAGGAATGCTCAAAAAATAAAATCATGGAGGCGTGTCGGAGAATACAGAAGTCAACCTGAAAGAGCACTCCATGGCCAAATCTGGAACAATTTGAGCAGTAAAGTTATATAGTATTGGATTATAATTTAGAGTATAAAACAAGTCCACTCTTTTGTAAATAAATGACTAAATAAATTAATGGGGAGAGAAATCTTTTTTATAGAGGAATTCTAATTAATCAGCCCCCATCCACCCCTCAAACTGCATAATGACTTCCTCCCCAAGAGTGAAATGTGAGAAGGGGAAAAAATAACTTTACAGTGAAAAACCTGACAATCGCTACTAAACCATGTAATCAAGGTTGACATCAACAGTGGTAGTAAGTCATGTTGGTAATATTTACCCCTGACATGATGTAATGGAAATATCACTTTTCCGGTGGTCTTCTGCCCCATTTAATGATGAGAAAAACATCAGGCAAATCCCTATTGAGAGATATTCCACGAAATACCTCACCAGTACTCCTCAAAACTGTGAAGGCCATCAAAAATAGGGATACTAGATGGTGTCCTGGAACAGAAAAAGTGATGTTAGTGAAAAAATTGGTAAATTCTAAATAAAGTCTTGATTTTAATTAATAATAATTACTGGTGATTTTAGTTTTGAAAATTGTGCCATGATTATGTAAGACTTAAGCATCATGAGAAACTGAAGAATATACTAATTTTTCTGCAAATTTAAAATTATTTCAAAACAAAAATTTTATCTAAAAAAAAGAGAAGATAATGGAGGGGGAAAAGGGGAAATGTTAGTTACCTTTACCAAGAAACTTTTATGATGCTCTCAAGCCCCTGTGGGACCTCTGGGGTCAGGGTAGGGACACTTCCTGAAAAGTGGCCTGAGGGAACCTTGGGCAACCCTACTCCAGAAAAGTAAATACTGTGTAAACATTCATCAAGCTGTGCACTTAAGATTTGTTTTCTTTTCTGTGATAAATAGCAAACATTTAACTGAGTAAATTTAAAGATCAAATTGATTTTATTCAAGGATTCATGAATAGGGTAGCATCCTATCTAGTAAACAGAAAGGAACTCCAATGAACTGTAGAAAAAGAAATGTTTTTAAAGGTGGAAAGAGGATAGAAAAAGAAAATTATTAGCAAAAAATGCATTGTTTCAGGCAAGGATGCCTTGCTAAGGAGATCAGAAGGGGTCTATCAAGCAGATTATCTCTCTATGCTGACCAAGTAATTCCATGTTGTATGGTTAAAGGTTGTATTCCTGGGAGGCTGAAACTACACTTAGGTTAGGTATTAAGTCTTGGTTTGCTACTGTGGAATTTAGCACAAGTGACTCCATTTTGAGACTGCTTTCTTATTTTTAACATCAGCGTGTAAACTCTCCTCTCCCCTCCCCCATCACAAAATTTTTTTAATTTAAAAATTGGGAGAAAGGCAAATTTAATGGTCTTCAAAAGTCAAAACTGTGATGGCTAGAGCTCCTGCCTTAACCTAGCTTTTCTCTGGGAAAAAAAATCCAGGATGGGGAGTTCTGTGATGTTTTCCAATCTAATCTTTTGTAAAATAGCGTGACTTAGTCAACAAAGAGTTCAGAGATTGGAGTCTTCTATAATTCTTCTGGTTCCACCATCCAAAAATGAGCTTAAACATATTACCTGACATCACTGAACTTCCTGATCATCTCTCAATAAATAAGACTAGCCCTATCTTCTGTGTTAATCTTAGGTATCTTTCAAGGCTTGGAGTTGAAGTGTCCAAAAATACACAAGCATTTTGACTTTGAGCAATGGGGCTGTGGATGACTTATTTCTTCTTCATACTTTTCTGTATTTTCCAACTTCAATTAATCACTTAGACAATAGGAAAAAGGTAATATTTGAATCTTATTTGGTTTAAATAGATGTTCCAGGAGCTGGAGCAGAAAGTGTCTTCTAGTAAGTTTTCTGGTTTAATAAAATTGGCTTGCTTTCTTTCCTTCTTTTTTTTAAAAAATTTCCAATCTCTTTAATCTAAATTCAGTTCAAAACAGTTCTCTTAGGCTATTAATACACTATTTCACCATACATAGCAAAGCTCACAAGCACTTACCAACACCATATCTTGTGCATAGTTACAAACACTTTATTCAATAAATGTGGATTGAAAAATCACAGTGTGCCAATTGCTGGTGATGTAAACAACAGCAACTTTCAGATTCTAATCATCCTGGACTCCTGGGACTCCATAAGTGGAAGCAGGAGGTAAATGAAAGTCTCCTCTGGAGTGTTCTGACATGCTCTCAAATCACCTAAGTCATTTTGATACCAGCATGCCCAACTTGCTGCCACTGGGCCTGGTGTTGCATTTGATCCAAAGATGGTTGCAGGGTACTCTCATGAGGAGCAGTGCTCAGTAAAATGGGTTTTCTGTCCAAGTTTACTGACAAGAAAGTATAGGAGGAAAAAGGCCAGCTGTGGGGGTATGAACACCTGCTTTCCATTCCCATATCTGCCAATACTGAATATGTGGCCACTGGTCTAGAACTGAAAGGGAGGTTCAAGGAACCACGCTAGGACTCTGTATTCAGTGGTCACCTGGCAACGTGGCTCCATAGAATTTGTGGTCCTCAACTTAGTCAAACCAAATTACGTGCTCCCTGTTTACCAGTACTAAAACTGAAGAAAGAAAATGTTAAGTTTTTTTGTGGTTAGAAAAGAAATTCTAAATAGGACACGGGGGTGCCTGGCTGGTTCAGTTGGAAGAGCATGACACTGGTCTCAGGTTCATGAGTTCAAGCCCCACACTGGATGTAGAGATTACTAAAATAAATAAATAAATAAACTTTAATAAAATAAATAAGACATGACGTAATATGTCATGTCTCTCCAGGTCACATCCAACTTTATTTGGAATGTAAATCTCATGAAAACAAGCTTGCCTCTTGGGTCAAGCCAAAGTGAAGTCTAGCCCAGGACTAGGAAGCCCTTCCACTCAGCTTGCTATACCTTTGCTTTTCCTAGATAGACTCTGAAACGGTTTCTATTGGGTAGGAAACAATGAGTTTTTGCATGTTTAAATTTGACTTTATTTTGCCCTCAACATGCACTGAAAAGCCTTAGTTTTCTTTAGACAATTGAGCCCATTTCTTTTGAGGAGAGCAATTGAGTTTTTGCCCACTATAAACATGAAACTGTCCATGCACACAAGAATGGGGAAGAGAGACAGGGCACAGCTGTTATTGTCCCTGTTTATAGGCCTATTTCTCACCACATTTCCCTCTCCTACCTCACACCTGCTCTGCCTATTTAAACCATTTATATTAAAGTGAGTCCCTCTCCTCCCCTATTCATCATGTCCTCTATTACTGCTTCAGTTTGCTGTGTTGCTTATTAAACACCTACTTTCTATTTTATAGAATTCTAAGGAGAGAATAGAAAACCAAAGGGTGTTCCTGGTCTGCTGTCTTGAGTCAGAAGCTTCCAACCCTAATTGCTTTCTACTGTGTTCAACTGTCTCTAAATATCTGGTTAACCAATAGTACTCTTAAGTTCTTTTCCAGGACTATTGAGAATTCCTTCTTTTAAAAATACCTCTTCTAGGGACACTTGGATGGCTCAGTTGGTTGGGCGTCCAACTTCAGCTAGGGCATGATCTCCTGGCTCCTGAGGTCAAGCACACGTTGGGCTCTGTGCTGACAGCTCTGCTTCAGATTCTATGTCTCCCTCTCTCTCCGCCCCTCCCCCACTCACATTCTGTGTGTGTGTCTCTCTCTCTAAAAAATAAATAACTATTTAAAAAAATAATAAGGGGCGCCTGGGTGGCTCAGGGCTAAGCGTCCGACTTCGACTTAGGGCATGATCTTACGGTTCGTGGGTTCAAGCCCTGCATCAGGCTCTGTGCTGACAGCTAGCTCAGAGCCTGGAGCCTGCTTCGGTTTCTGTGTCTCCCTCTCTCTCTGACCCTTCCCTGCTCACGCTGTCTCTCTCTCTCTTTCTCTCTCTCAGAAATAAAACATTAAAAATTTTTGAATAAAAAAGAATAAAAATAAAATAAAATAAAAATACCTTTTCTAGCCTGGCTGGCTCAGTCGGTAAAGTATACAACTTTTGATTTCAGGGTCCTGAGCTCAAGCCCCACGTTAGGCATGGAGACTACTTAAAGTGCTAATAAAGTCATTAATGAAAATAAAATTAATAATAATAAAAAACTAAAAATGCCTTTTCTTTTCCCTTAACTGGGCTTGGAAGGGAAGAGTAGATCCCTATACTGAATCCAGTATGCAGAACCAAAACAGTTTTGCACTCTCAAAAACTTTGCCTCCAGCTAGATGGTAAAGGGAAAAAAGTCCTGTTTTCCTATTAGCCGCTCAATTTTTATGCAGAAGGAACTCAAATAGATTGACACAAAAAACCCTAAGACTCCAGTAGAGAAACAGGCAAAAAAAAATATGAGCAAATCATTCACACAAGAGAAAATGCAAATACAACAAATGAATCTTGTAAATGAAGCTTGCCTGTAATCTAACAAATGCGAATTAAAACAAATGGTTTTTCAGTGATCAAATTTTGAAAGGTTCTTAATGAAATGTTCAATACAAGGATTTGATGAGACAGGGAGTGGCATCCAGTGCTTGTGCAACTATAGATCGCTGCCATCCTTCCAGAGTTAAATCTGATAGAAGGTTTAACAGAAGTTTAACATAGTTCATACTCTTTAAAGCAGTAATTCTTTGAGGCAATGATCCCATAATAAACAGAAACTTTGGTCAAAAGTTGTTTAGAAGGATTATATCAGGTGCATAAGAAATAAGAGTTAAAACAGTTGTGACATAAAATTGCACATTCAGCTTATTGGCAAAAATTTTAAAGTTTATACTAAATGTGACAAATATGTGAAGCTATCAGAACTTGTATTTTACTGCAGATGGTGTAACGTATTCTAAAAACTTTAGAGAGCAATTTGGCACTATTTAGTCAGTTTTAAGATGTAGGAACCCTATGGCCAAATAATTCTGCTTCTTGGTCAATACCGCAGTGCAGTATTTTCCAATTTTTTGACTGTCGCCTACAGTAATGAATTTACTTCATAACCCAGTACATAATATATGTAAAAACATATATACTAAAAATGGGTGATGGGCACTTTTTGGGATGAGCACTGGGTGTTTCATGTTAGCGATAAATCACGGAACTCTAACTCCAAAACCAAGAGCACACTGTATGTTAGCTAACTTGACAATAAATTATATTAAAAAAACATATATATGAAGAATTACAACGCAATACTTAACCATACTCTTGTGCTAGGCACTCTATCTTGCCGTTTTCCAGTCTAGTTCACTCTAAAATGCAGGCAATAAATGACTAGGTTGATTTCATGACCTGGGACTGATATTGGGTTGCTGTTCAAGAGATGGTTGCTCTGATTATCTACTGATGCATAGCAAGTCACCCCAAAATTTAATGGCCTAAAACAGCAATTTATTATTACCATGTCTCATAACCTGGACTGATATTTCCCTTTATATTAAACAGTAAGATTTAAGTGAAATAACCTTGTTGGTACTTCACTTGCTTGTCAATGACATGAGTGACTTCTTTCCTAAGTAGGATAGTAGTTTTTTGATATTAGAAGAATATTTCCTAATTTGTGTGTGCTATTCATAAAGGGAAAGCTATAGACATCACCCCCTTTGAAGTTTAATCTATATTAATATTTTCTCTTACATATTCTTAAGTCTATAAAATTGGTAAGCAATAAATTAAGCAATATGAAATTGTTTAGTTAATTATTCGACAAGTTGCATGGTGTAGATAGTCCTTCCATGGTCGAGTTCAGGCTACAATGTGACCTCATGGAGAGGAGGCGGGAATGGGAGCCCTGCAGCCTAGTGTTATACAGCATTTCCACCAGGCAGGTCCAATAGTCCCAAAGAGCCTCAGGGCACAGGCAGCAACAAAATACAATAACTAGGAAGGGATATGTTTTTGAGTCTTTTGTTTTTAACATCAAATTTCTATAACCTATTCTTAATAATTGTGCTTGCCAAGTGTCTTGCCAAATTCCTGAAAATGTGTCGTGTGGCTTTCAGGAACCAGTGCAAGCCACTGTAAGCAGGTCCCAGGCACCCCACTGAACTGGCTCAGCTGTTCTCCTGGTGATACATGTGTGGGCTTCTTCCCATTTTTGGCTATTATCAATAAAACTGCTATGAACATTGTACAATTTCTTTGAATGGATGTATGTTTTCATTTCTTTTTGGCAGATACCTACAATTTATTAGGTGGTAGTATAGGTATATGTTTAGTTTTTTTAAGAAATAACAATACCTTTTCCTAAAATAATCATGCCATTTTATACTCCTGCAAATTTGTGAGATTTTATTTATTTATGATTTAATGTTAGAATGTGTAATACTTTCATATATTTCACAAGAAAAACAAACTGTGAAAATTATTCCTCTCATCCCTGTCTTCCATTTGCTCAGGGCCCACTCTGTCCCTTGCCTCATTACAGGTAATCACTGGTGTTAGTTTCTTGGATGTTAGAAATCATGTCTGTATTCACACACAAGTAAATACATAGCTTCATTTCCCTTTACACATAATGTTCTTTAACACAGTTATATTAGTTGGCTAGGGCTGCCATAACAAACACCACACACAAAATGACAAAAATTTATGTTCTTCCAGGTTTGGAGGCTGGAAGTCCAAGATCATTGTGCTGGTAGGATTAGATTCTCTGAGGCCTCTCTCCTTGGCCTATAGATGATCCCCTCTGTACTGTGTCCTCACATGGCTATCCATTCATCTGTGTTGTCTCTACCCTAATCTCCTCTTCTTAAAAGAACAACACAGATGAATGGAGGACATGTGAGGACACAGATTGGTTTAAGGCCCACCCCACTGACCTCCTTTTAATTTGACTGTTTCTTTAAAGACCCTGTCTGCAAATACAGACTCTGAGGTACTGAGGGTTAGGGCCTCCACATAGGAAGTATGGTGAGAGAACACAATTCAACCTGTCAAAACAGTTCCATCCTTTGCCTTGTCCACTTAACAATCTACCTTGGTGATATCTCCATTTCAGTTTATAGAAAGGTTGCTCATTTCTTTGAGTTATAGAGTAATTATTGTATGGATGAACTAGTCCCCTATTGATGGACACTAGGATTGTTTCTAAGATTTTGCTACTCTAAACAATGCTGCAATGTATAAGCTTGTACCTATTTCATTTTACACAGCATCTCTGTAGACAAATTCCCAGGAGTGAATTGTTGAGTCAAATATTTTGTGTATACTTGTCATAATACGTCATCAAATGGTCTCCTCTCGGCTCCAGCAATGTGCCTACTTCCCCAGAGCCACATCAATAAGGTATACTGTCAATTTTTTGGATGCTTGCCAATCAAATAGGGGGAAAATGCTATCTCAAAGAAATTTAACCTGCATTCTTCTCTTAATGAGTGAAATTGGATTTTTTTTCACATGATTAAGAGCCATTTACTTTTTTTTCTGTGCATTCCTCTCACTGTTTTTCATTGAGTTGTAGGATTTTTTTCTTATTAACTTCTGAAAGTTCCTTAGGCTAGGTAGATTAGTTCTTTGTCTACCATATATGTTGAAACTATTTATTCGTTGTTAATCATCTGTCTTTTGACCAGGTTCATGCCACTTTTTGCTAAATCAAAGTTTTTCATAGTGTGGCTTCTGGATTTTGAGCAGGAGTTAGAATGGCCTTCTTTACTCCAATACTAAAAAGGATTTTTTCCTACGTTTTCTTCTTGTCCTTTTATGATTCCATTCTTGAACACTCATATCTTTCTTCATTTGGATTTCATTCTAATATGGTGTAAGGTCTGGACCCAATTTTATGTTTTTTTCAGATGGCTATATTTTTGTCCCAATACCATTTATTGAATAATCGATCTTTATCCCCAGCGATTTCCCAAAATTATTCGGGTGCATTTCTGGATTTTCTGTTATAAATCATTGGTCTGTCTATTCATTTATCAGTAACACACTGCTTTATTGAGGATTTTATTTAAAAAAAATTTTTTAGGGGCGCCTGGGTGGCTTAGTCGGTTAAGCGTCCGACTTTCGCTTGGGTCATGATCTCGCGGTTCGTGGGTTCGAGCCCCGCATCGGGCTCTGTGCTGACTGCCAGCTCAGAGCCTGGAGCCTATTTCGGAGTCTGTGTCTCCCTCTCTCTCTGACCCTCCCCTGCTCACGCTGTCTCTCTCTCTCCTAGAAAAAAAAAAAACTTATAAAAAAAATTTTTTTAAAACTCATGACCCCAAGATCAAAAGTCAGATGCACTACTAGCCAGGCAGGTGCCCCTTTATCGAGGCTTTTAAATATGTTTTCTTATTTTGTAAGGTCTAGTTGCCATCCCCCTCCCTATTACTCTTTATTTCCAAAGTTTTCCTTGGCAGATTCTTTCTTTTACTTCTTCTTGTTATTTCCTATAGTTAAATTAGCATCACTTCATCTAGTTAAAAATAGTTATTGGTGTTTTATAGGAATGGTACTTTAGTTCAAAAATTAATTTAGAGAGCATTGACACGTCTTTGGTGTTAAATCCACTTATCCAAGAATATGATTTTTTCCATGTGTTTAAGTGTTTTTTTTGTGGAATTCAGGAGTTAAAGTTTTATTCACATAGTTCTTGTGCAATTCTTATAAAAGTTTATTGCTAGATATTATGTCATTATATTTATATATTTATATATATTTTCCTGTATCTTTGTATAATATTGATCTTTTATATCATTTCATTATATCTTCTAATTGGTTATTTAGATATGTGATAGCTATATTTTTTCATTTTGATTATTGCTTATTGCCAAATGCTCTTATTGTTTATATAGTTTTTCAGACAATCCCACCTGCTTTTTTTTTTTTAATGTTTTATTTATTTTTGAGATAGAGAGAGAGCGTGAGCAGGGGAGGGTCAGAGAGAGAGGGAGACACAGAATCCGACGACAGGCTCCAGGCTCTGAGCTAGCTGTCAGCACAGAGCCCGATGTGGGGCTTGAACCCACAAACCGTGAGATCATGACCCGAGCTGAAGTCGGACGCTTAACCGACTGAGCCACCCAGGGGCCCCAATCCCACCTGCTTTTGACCTCATGTGTAAGTGAGAAGTAGAATTTTGTTGTGTGAAAACACTGAGATTTTGGGCTTGGAGCACTTCCTAGCTAGCCTGACAGAAACAAGTGAAAGAAAGAAAAAGAAAGAAAGAAAGAAAGAAAGAAAGAAAGAAAGAAAGAAAGAAAGAAAGAAAGAAAAGAAAGAAAGAAAAGGAGGTACCTGGGTGGCTCAGTCAGTTAAGCATCTGAGCTCAGGTCAAGATCTCATGGGTTTATGAGTATGAGCCCCATTTCGGCCTCTCTGCTGTCAATGCAGAGACTGCTTTGGATCCTCTTTCCCTCTCTCTCTCTGCCCCTCACCAGCTTGCTCACTCTCTCAAAATAAGGAAATAAAACTAAAAAAAAAAAAAAATTAAAAGAAAAAGAAAGAAAAGATGCTCAACACACAAATATTTTAGGGTAAAATTCTTTGGGAGGAGTGGAAGAAGGAGAAAAAGGAGCAATTAAATTTTTAGTTACAGAACTTACTCATTTATTTTTAAAAGGAAAAAAGTAGGAATTGAATCACCATAGTGTTTATATTCTCAAGGATGTTTTAAAAAGTAACATTATGGGGCGCCTGGGTGGCTCAGTCGGTTAAGTGTCCGACTTCAGCTCGTCCGACTTCGGCTCAGGTCTTGATCTCATGGTTTGTGGGTTCAAGCCCCGTGTCGGGCTCTATGCTGAAAACTAGCTCAGAGCCTGGAGCCTGTTTCAGATTGTGTCTCCTCTCTCTCTCAGACACTCCCCTGCTCACACTGTCTCTCTCTCTCTCAGAAATAAGTAAAAAAAGTTTTAAAAAAGTAATATTGTTTTTTAAAAAATTTTCTTAATGTTTATTATTATCGAGACAGAGAAACACAGCATGAGCAGGGGAGGGGCAGAGAGAGAGATGGAGACAAGAAACCGAAACAGGCTCCAGGCGCTGAGTTGTCAGCACAGCCCCCGACGCGGGGCTCGAACCCAGGAACTGTGAGATCATGACCTGAGCCAAAGTCGGAAGCTCAACCGACTGAGCCACCCAGGCGCCCCAGCATTGTTTTGGTTTTGGTTTTTTTTTTTAAATGTCAACATTTACAGCTTGTCAGAAATGACCTCCTTTGCAACTACTTTAATCTGCACCGAACTCTTACAGACATGTTAGGTAGAGTCTTAAGGAACTGTTTGTAGTGAGTGTCCCTCCAGATCTGGTTGTTCTTTGCACAGTCAGCAAGGTAAACTGCCCGCGTTCTCTCTGTTGAATACAGGCCCACAGGGTTGTCCTGTTCTCTTCAGACCCCTAAAAAAGACCCATCTCAGCCTGCACCTCAGGATTCCTCCAGCTCTCTCCACAGCGGACTCACTCTCAGCTCAGGCTGGGACCTTGGAGGTTCTATTAATGTCAAGCATGCAGCTAGAGGTGTTCTGGGAAACTAAAACCCAGAACTACCCCTTTAAGAGCAAGCGCTCTGACGCTAGATGTTGGGGTTTGAACCCTGAGTGGGCTTTCTAACAGCGTGTTTTTCAAAGCTTGTCAGCCTCTTTGTGTCTTAGTTCTGTCATTTGCAAAATGATTTATCACAAGCATTAAATGACTTAATGAATGCAGACCACAGGAAACAATGATTTGCAGAGTGAATGCAGTGCCCGTAGCTTCTACGTGGTGCCCCGCGTCGCTGGGACATGCTTCGTTGCGACGTTCCATGAGGTGTTCAAGGCCGGGCTCCCTGTTGCTCTGTGGGGCAGCACTTCGCCTCGCCTGCACGCCCCTACATTACACCAGTTCCTGGCTGGGGTGCTGAGGGAGCCTTGTGCTGTTATCACCATGGGGCATCACAGCCAGCACACCAACCGCCACTGCACCTTTGCGTCTGCATTTACACACAGGTTCCTGCAGTACGGTGGCAGGAGCTTAGGTATTTTAAAAATACGAAATTAAATACATTTTTTCTTATAAGAAATTAGTCCACTTCTATGATTCTGTTTCAATACGTTTCCATATCGCATTAGAATGGCAAAAATAACGCGAGGAAAAGTAGTCCATAGTGAGCACCTATTCCGAAAGGTCAACACAGACGTCCCCACGAGTGCCCCCGGCCACTCGGGCCTCTCTCCCTACAGCGCCGCACGCCGCGACCATCGGGAAGCCCAGCCGGGGGTGACACGCCGCGCAGCTCCCCGCAGACTCCATCCGGGCGCCTCTCGACGCCGGCGGGAGCGCGCACGCCGCCTCCCCAGTCTGGACGGAGCCATACAGTCACGTGCCCGGCGCGTCCTCGCCGCGGCGCGCTCCAGGCGGAAGTGAGGTCGGTGGCTCGGTGGCTGCGCAGCGTCGGCGGGGAGCGCGGGTTGCGGNCCGGGCTGGGGGCCCGGCCTGGCGGCACCCGCGGCGGTAACCCAGGCTGTGCTTTGTCCGGTGGGACGGACCTGGCCTCTGGGAGCCCGAGGGAGGCGGAACTGGGCGCGGACTGGTACGCAGGCAGGTGCGGTGTGGGCGGCGGGGGACTGCTACCTAGGTGGCTGGGGAGAGGTGGAGTCAGTGCACAAGAATGTTCTCTGGGCCTTTATAAGGACCGACTTAGATCAGGTCAGGAACACGTATGAAAAATGGGGAAGCAGCAGGGTGTTGTTTTCTGTAACTTAGATTTGGGATTCTTGTGGTTGCAGTCATTTCAAATGTGTAAACTAGTCACCTTGTCTACCCACAAAATAAAAATGATTCTGTTTGCCTGGCAGAAGCTTCGTGTTCGCTCTCCAACTTGAAAGGCTTTTTAATTTCTTCAGAAAGGATGTTTCGTGGCCCAATCTGGGTTAACTTTAAAGAGGTGTATCTTTGCAGCAAGTCCACAAACGGTGTTTTTCTTCTGCGTACTCAAGTGTGCGTCTTAATGGGCCGTATGAGTTAATGTTTTATTAAAGTCATACATAAAAATATTCGGGAGTGTTTTTGGCATGCAAGAAAAAATTTTAAGTGAAAAGGTTTGTCTCATTCCCACACCTTAAATTTTCAAGGCTCCTTGTGTAATTTGAGATGATTTTCTCAAATAATTACGTGAAAAAGTTTAAAAGTTTTTTCTGTAGACAATAATAGGGATCCATTTTGCAACTTTGGTAAGTAAAGAAGTAGTGGATTATTTTTGCTTCGACAGCCAATTGGACTTTTTCTAATGCTGAAGCTACTGTAGTGCATCTTGAGGATTTCTCTTAAGCTTTAAAGTGGGCTGGCTTTGGTGGGAGCGTGTGTATGTTACTTATGTTTAGTCGTGTTTGTGAGTAGATGGAAGCTAAGGTTTGGTAGAGGTCCTGAAGGCCTTAAGAGTTGGAGACAGCCGAGCCAGCTGCCTGTGCCTTCTGTTGGGTGTCCTTGTGCAGCGATTGCTAAAAGTGTTGAGCAGGTAGCATCCCCTCCTCCTGGCTCCTGACCCTGGAAATAGTGGAAAGATTGGGATATGTGTCTGAGGCAATTACCTGCAACTCAGGAGGAAGCACCATCTGCTGCTGATGCTGCTCCTGCCTTCTTTTCAGGCCCTGATAAATTTGTTAAGATTTTTAGTTACTGTTCTGCTCTACATCTGCCTTCAGCTCATTTCCACTTTAAAAATTGTAATGCCAAAATTCCTTGAATTTTCAAACACTGAGAAAATTGGTAGAGATAGAGGATTAGAATTGGAAAATAAGAATTTATGTGCATTTTAAAATATTTTAATTTTTTATATATTCTGTAGTTTAAAGGGAAGTTTTATTTCTCACATAAACAGCTTCTTTTCCTAGATCAGTTGAGAGCACTTTAAAAATATATTTTTTAATTTATTTCTGAGAGAGAGACAGTATGAGCAGGGGAGGGTCAGAGATAGAGGGAGATACAGAACGTGAAGCAGGCTCCCCAGGCTCTGAGCTAGCTGTCAGCACAGAGCCCAGCGCGGGGCTCGAACCCATGAATGGTGAGCCGAAGTCTGATGCTTAACCGACTGAGCCACCCAGGCTCCCCGAGAGCACTTTTAAAACAATACACCAGTGTAGTAGAGTGATAGTTATTTTTCTTATGCCTGTGTTCCATTGTACAGGTATGTCTTTGAAGTCTCCAGTCCTGTGCAGAAATACAAGAATTTCTTCTGATTTCTACCTCAGGAGTGAAGGTAGAGTTTGAGGGAGTTGAAAATTTTCTCCTCTAAAAAAAAAAAAAAAAGTTTATTTTGAGGGAGAATGAGTGTGCACACTTTAAATTTTTTTATATTTGATTAGTTGGATATGAAAGCTGAACCCACTGGCCAATCTTAACATCATCATAACAAGTCAAACTGTTTTAACACTACATGCATCCTCATGTGATAGAATTACTCTGCATCACCTAAGGGGTACTGCTACAAAAAACATTACCGTATGAATCTATAGATCCTATACATCCAACTTCTAGTTTACGGAGAAAATAAAGTAATAGGATGAACAACACCATGGAGCAATCAGACAAACCCAAAAGTTGGGGCATTCTAGAGGACAGTTATTTTTATAACTAAAATCTTTTTACAGTTTTTTTTTTCAATATAAATCAAAATCCTAACAAAATCCACCTAATGGCTTGTATGTCTAAATCTATTTGAATCTAGATCTGCCCTCCCCACCCCTCTATCTTTTTTTAGACCATTGACTTACTGAAAAAACTGGATCATTTGATTTTTAAAATGCCCTCTTTTAGTTTTTCTGATTGCTTCAGGGTGTTGTCCATTCTGTTCCTCCAGTATCTTTGTCTGTAAACTAGAAGTTGAATGTATAGGATCTATAGATTCAGACTGTATTGTGTTTTGTAGCAGTACCCCTTAGGTGATGCAGAATTAATTTATCACATGAGGATGTATGTAGTATTAAATAGTTTGACTTGTAATGATGATAAGATTGGCCAGTGGGTTCAGCTTTCATATTCACTAATGAATAAATAGAAGTGTTTCAACAATTCTGAGTTACATATTTTTTAACTTTAGTTTGAGAGAGAGAGGGAGAGAATCCCAGGCAGGCTCTGAGCTCTTAAGTGCAAAGCCTGGTGCCAGGCACAGCCTCACAGACTGAGATCATGACCTGAACCAAAAGCAAGAATCACATGCTCAGCTGACTGAGCCACCCAGATGCCCCTAAATTTTGAGTTATATTTTAAATAAATGATAAATGTCTGAGCTTCGTGGTTTTGTTTGTTTGTTTGTTTTAAACTAAGCTCTGTGCCGAATATGAGGCATAAACTCAACCTAGAGATCAAGAGTCACATGCTCTACTGACTGAGCCGGTCAGGCGCCTCTCAATTTCATATTCATTGCTGTGAAAAGTTATATTTTTTGTTAGTTCTTCTATTCAATAATATTCAGAAGATACACATAAGCTACCTGTATGCCAACCATTGGTGAAATGCAAGGAGAAAGAGCTAAGAAAATTATTTTCCCTATCCTTGAGGCTCAGAATTTTGGAGGAATCTCAGTTTTTGAATAAGTAACTTAAGAACCTTTTGACATTAATTCACAGACTTCGTCTTTATATTATTCAGGCCTTTTTATTGAATAAGAGAGGGAAGTGCATCATTTTCTTTCATCAATCTTGTTGTATTTTCTAAGCCTGTAATTTTTAATTCATTAAGACTTTTCATTCACTATAGGAAACATTATTAGCCTCTGGGGAAGTAAAAGTGCTTTTAGGAACTATAACTTCTGAGTAGTTTGGAACTTATGCTATTGAGAATTCAAGTGCAATTCTGTACATTTTTAGTGGCAAATGCATAGTAGAACTGTGTTATTGGTTTGCAGTGAGATCCTTAACGGCAGGAGAGCTTTATGTTATTCAGTGCTTTCCTGAGTTATTTAAAAATTTTGGCTAGTATTGGGGAGCCTGGGTGGCTCAGTTGGTTGAGTGTCCAGCTTTGGATCAGGTCATGATCTCATGGTTCTTGGGTTCGAGCCCCGTGTCAGGCTCTGTACTGGCAGCTCAGAGCCTGGAACCTGCTTCGGATTCTGTGTCTCTCCCTCTCTCTCTGACCCTCCCCTGCTCACCCTCTCTCTCTCTGTCTCTCAAAAATAAACGAAACATTAAAAATTTTTTTAAAATAAAAATAAAATTTTTGGCTGTTATGAATAATGTTATAAACATTTGTGTACAAATTTTTGTGTGGATGTATGTTTTCATTTCTCTTGAGTATTTACCAAGGTGTAGAATTACCAGGTCATATGGCAACTTTTGTGTTCAATTGCTATGCTGTTCGTAAGCTTCATTGCCTACTTGAATACATCTCCTATTCAGCCCCACTTCCGTAACCATATTTGCTGATTCCCTACAAGTCCAGTTGCCCAATATTCCTGAAGTGCATCTTGCATTTTCTTATTTCTATGACTTTTTGGGATCCTACTTGTCTAGAGCCTGTTGGAAATACCACCTCTATAGTCAAGTTTTTTCTGTACATTCATTTCCCCCCCTCGCCTGTTGAATTTTTGTTCTCCTCACCCCCTCAGAACAATTTATTCTTTTATGGTTCTTAATGTGGTTATTACTAGTGTTTGCTGTATATCATCATTATTCGTGTCTTTTGTCTTTTAGGACTGGGTTGTCCAGTACAATAGCCGTCACGTAGGTGTGACTGTTGAAGTTAAACTAAAATGCAGTTCCTTACGTGTGTGAGCCACATTTCAAGTGTTCACTAGCAAGCCATTAGTGGCTACTTTACATGGACAGAGTACCATACGTTTTCTTCACAGAAAGTTCAGTTGGACAGCACCTTCCTCAATTGTAAACTCAGAACTGGGACTGGGACTTGGTGTTTTTTTTGTTGTTTTTTCTCTCTGTGGCCTTTGCATAGTGCTTTGCTTATCTTGAATTCAGTTGAAAAAATGAAATTAGATCCTGGCACTGAATAGAGAAACAGTTTTGGAAAGTATGCACATTCTTGAGAGATCATAGTCGAACTACAGAGATAAATAGCATTTGTGAGGGCTTCCACAATTCTTATGTTGTACATCCACTAGGAATGGGTTAAAAGTGCAGGATAATAGGGATTGGCAGTTGCCAATTTTTTTTTTTTGCCAGTTTGCTTATTCTTAAACTGTGGGATAAAATACGTAATTAATTCTCCTGCTTGCTTTCTGTGCCTTCCTATTATTTTCTCTCATCTATGTTGTAGACATGTGCTGTCCATTATGATAGCCTCTAGCCTCAAATGACTATTTAAATTTAAGTTGAAGGTGCCTGACTGGCTCAGTCAGAGGAGTGTGCAACTCTTGATCTCAGGGTCCTGAGTTCAGGTCTCACTTGAGTATAGAGATTACATAAATAAACAAACTTAAAAAAAATAAATTTGAGTCAGATAAAATTTAAAAATCAGATTCTGCAGTAGCCAAGCCATATTTTTGGGTGCTCAGTAGTTACTTTTAGCCAATGGCTGCCATATCGGAAGGCACAGAGAGCATCCTCATAGTTGGAGAGAGTACTGTTGGCCCGTACTGATCTAGACTTGTCTCTTAGCTGTAACTGTGGATGTCATGGTAAAGTTGGCACCCGCCTTGTGGTTTAGAAGTTTAAAAAAAAATTAGTTCTTCAGATAATGAGTATCTGAATCACAAATATTCCTCATTTATTCCTAATTTAGACTAGAGCTTATTACAAAGGTTAAGGATGGGAAGGACCTTAATTATTTTTTTGTGTGTTGAGCTGCTTGATTATGAATATGCTACATGAGTCAGGTAAGCTGAAGCTTTGAGGTAATTTTTGTGGTATGTCTTTGTAATGGAATTTGATACCTATAGTGTTTGAAAGTGTATGTGTTTTTTTTAGAAAGTCAGCAGGTACTTGCACCTGTTTTGTACTAGACACTGTTATTGTTGCTGAAGGTATTGCAGTAAATAGGACCAAGTCCCTTTCCCTGTCTGTGTGGGGCCACTTTCTAATTGGGGATGTGATGAGGGTGTTTTACTAAACAAGTAAATATATGTACGTTTTATTTATTTGTATATTTTTAATTTTTTTTTTTTAGTGTTTATTTTTTGAGAGAGAGAGCGCTAGAGTGTGAGCAAGGGAGGTACAGAGAGAGAGGGAGACACAGAGTCTGAAGCAGGCTCCAGGCTCTGGGCTGGCTGTCAGCACAGAGCCCGACGTGGGGCTCGAACCCACGAATGGTGAGATCATGACCTTAGCTGAAGTTGGACGCTTAACCGACTGAGCCACCCAGGCGCTCCTACAGTAGACTTTTTAAGAGCAGTTTTAGGTTCACAGTAAAATTGATTAGAAAGTACAGAGAATTCCCTTATACCTGTTGCCTTCCATCCCCCCAACCTGTGCTGTTTTATTTTTAAATTTAAGATCTCCCATAATCCTTACTGCAGTGTAAATCAGTGAGTGACTTACTGGATGATGAATACAGAATAGTATTAATTGAACTCACTTTCAGAATACATTGGGTGATAGAATTCAGAGGAGCTTGCTGAAGATACCAATGAGAATCATGTTTCTATTGAGGAAAGTAAATTCATGGTTGTAGCTGTGTAAGTTGAACTTTACAGGGAAAAGTTTATGAGAAAACATTGGATGGGTTAATAGAGTTGCTGGTTTGTAGCTGATTTGTCTTTTAAGAAAATATATATTTCACCAAAGTTATTTAATAAACAGAAAAGTGCAAAAAGAACACTAACCCCACCCCATCTAGAGACAGCCTCTGTTCATATTTTTATGTTCTCCCAGACCTTTTCTGTTTGTGTTGTATGTATACTACATACTACATGTGGGTGCAGGTTTGAGATCATACTAAATAATGCAGCATCGGTCCCTTCCTTTTTTCATATAACATGTGTCAGTCATGTTCTTAAATATTATTTTAAAAAGTAGCTGTGTAATATTTCATATTCTGAATAGATCTGGTTTACTTAACTATTCTTTGTTACAGGGACATTTAAATTATAAGGACATTTTCTCACTGTTTTAAGCAGGGCCATAGAGCACTTTTTCCCTTAGCTTCCTGTGGACTGAAGAAGCTGTGAAGGAAAGTTTACAGTGTTAGGGGGGTGCTCATCAGGACTTCTGGCCTTCCTTTTCTAAGTTGATTGGCAGCAACTTGAAATGCTTTGGTTTTAGTAGACAATCTGAGGAGGGACTCTTGCTATTTGCTCTTTTGAGACTGATGTTGGAGATAAACTGGAGAAAAAAGTGTTTGGCTAAATCACTATTCTGTTTTTTTTTTGTTTTTTTTTTTCCTTTTTAGTTCTTGAAATCATGAATCCTGTTTATAGCCCTGGTTCTTCTGGGGTTCCCTATGCAAATGCCAAAGGAATTGGTTATCCAGGTAAGCCAAGTATTTTGTTTTGTTACAGAACTTTGAACACCCAGTAAATTGCAGTGTCACTAAGAATGCTTTGAATTGACAAACCTAGCTCAATGTGAATTACACAAGGAAGAAAATGTTTTGGCTCATGGAACTGAAAAATCAGGAGCTAGGACTGACTTTGGTCAAAGCTTGATCTGGTGGCTCCAGCAGGTGGTACTGGGATCTAGCTTCTGCCTCCTGGACTCAGCTTTACTTCCTCAGGATTGGCTTAGTGTTGATCATGGGTTACACTTCTCCCCATTGTGGTCTCTCTCTGGTGTTCAGCCCCTCCCAGTAGTATACCTGCTATGAGCCTCTCTGTATCTGCTCTACAGGAACCCTTCCTGGGGCTTCTTGTTCTCTTTTCAGACCAGTCCTGGGGTGTGTTCTGATTGCACTCAGCTTCTGTCCCTGGGCCAAGGAGGAGATTCTACTGATTAATTTAGGTCTTAGGCATATTCTTCCCTTATTGGAGTCAGCTAGTCAAACTTGGGCCTTGAGGGAGGCAGTAAAGCAAATTTGGGGGAGTAGGAGCTGGTTGGTTCAACACAGCAAATGATCATCCTAGTTGGTGACATCCAACATGGGATAATTTGATTTTTTTTTTTAATTTTTAAATTTTATTTATTTTTAATTTTTTTATTTTAGAGAATGCATGTGAGCAGGAGAGATGGGCAGAGGGGGAGAGAGAAAATCTTAAGCAACCTCTAACCTTAGTGTGGTGCCTAACTCAGGGCTGGATCCCATGACCCTGGGATCATAACCTGAGCCAAAATCAAGAGTCGGTTGCCCAATCCACCGAGCCACCCAGGAACATCAAGGAGCAATTATTTATAATGTTAAAATTGTTTTGTGGGTTTTGATAATATGGTGGAACAGATACCTTTAAAATCCTGTTGCTAAAAAAACTCTAGAAAATTCAGTAAAACATTTAGGGTCGCATGGGTGGCTCAGTGGGTTTAAGTATCCAACTTCGGCCTAGGTCATGAACTTACGGTTAGTGAGTTCAGGTCTCACTTTGGTTTCTCTCCTGTCAGTGGGAGCCTGTTTTAGATCTTTGTCTCCCTCCCCTGCTTGTGTGCTCTCTCTCAAAAATAAATACTTTATAAAAAACTGAATAAAACATTTTAAAAATAACTGAACTTGGCAGGGTAGTGAGCAAAATATCTGTAGCTAAATATAAAAGTGACATAAAAACCAGTGCATTTGGCCATTGAACTCATAATGAGCTTGTCCTAGGTGCATTTGCTAATTGTTGGTTTTAACAAGCCACATGGGGACAGAAAGTGAGGCCTTAGGCTGTTGTGAGGCTGAGAATTGGGAGTGGCACCCCTCATCAATCTTGTTCCTCCAGAGGGTCATACTCCCAGGGAAGAGGTAGACTAAAACAATTCTTTCACTGGCTCCACCAGGGAATTTTATTTCTGCTTGGGCTCTAGGAAGGGGGAAATCTTTCCTAAGACTTTATAACTAGTCAGGGATGTTGGAGGCTCTACTGTGTATTACTCAAACTTACCAGGGGGTCCATAATTGAGAAACTAACATAAAAAGTGGTCTGCAGCCTGCATTACCCCCAAGCACCTAACAGCAGCAAATGCAGAACTGCTCTAGAGGCATATGTTCACATTCCAGGTTATGTGGGTTTTCCACAAAATTCTGCCTGTTAACAATGCAAGTAAGAGTCACCAGTCATGATGGGGCGCCTGGGTGGCTTAGTCGGTTAAGCGTCCGACTTTCGCTTAGCTCATGATCTCGCGGTTCGTGGGTTCGAGCCCCGCATCGGGCTCTGTGCTGACTGCCAGCTCAGAGCCTGGAGCCTGTTTCAGAGTCTGTATCTCCCTCTCTCTCTGACCCTCCCCTGCTCACGCTGGCTCTCTCTCCCCTAGAAATAAATAAAAACATTAAAAAAAAAAAAGAGTCACCAGTCATGATAGACTGCAGGGGTAGAACATCAAGTAGAAACCACATCACATAAACAAGTTTAGAATAGTTGAAGATCTAAAAGAAAGAATCAGAATATAAGAGGGGAATAAGACACTGAGTAGGGAACATAAGGAACCAAAGGAACTTAAAAAGGAATGCCATTTGAACAAACATCAGGTTAAATTGCAGGTAAAACACTGCTAAATGGGGGAACCAGGATATCAAATAAGGAAAGCAGGGGAGGGCTATAGGAGAGCAGTTGAGAAATCAAGATGTCAGAATGAGAAGATTTGGAGAGAATTAAGAGCTCCAAAAGGTTGAATAGAGAGACTAGAAGAAAAGGAGTGACAGAATTTTCTGGAATTGATAAAGGGAAATTTAGTAATAAGACTTACTGTCTTTAGGTCATCAGACTAGTTTAAATAGAATGTCAAATAGTTGAGGAGAATCCTAGGTGGATCTGGAGCAAGGGAAATTGGCAAAACTCTGTGGTATTAGTATTGCCTGACAGTAATAAAACATCGTTGCCTTTCATATTCCAGTTCTGTGCAAGGCACCTAAATTCTGTTCCTGTTCTTTGGTTGGTCAAAAGCAGGGATTGGCACACTTTATGTAAAGGTCCGGATGTAGTATATAATTCAGGCTTTGTGGGTCTCTGTTAAAGCTACACAACTGCGACTTTCCAGAACAAAAGCAGCCATAGACAGTAGTGAGTGTGTGTTTCAGTAACACTGGAAACCGCCTCAGTAGGTTTATTTTTTTTTTCAAAATAGGAGTGACTCTTCATGTATTTTTTTTCTTGCTTCCTTCTCTCTTGGGACTTACATTTACAAGTGTATTCAATCATTTTACTTTGTGTCTTGTCTTTTGCATCTTTTTTATCTTTTACATTTTTTTCCTCTCTAAGCTTTAATGTGGATATTTTGTACTAATCTGCTTCCATTTCACTAATCTGCTATTTCTTCTCCAGTTAGCTATAAAATACATTTATTGAATTGAATTTTTTCATGAACTCCCATGTTCTCTTTTTTCCAACGTACTAATCACAGCTATTTTAAAGACCTTGTTTGGTGACTGCAGTCTGTGAATCACCTGTGGGTCTGTTTCTGTTGTTAGTTTGTCCCTTTTTGTGTTTGTTTCTCAGCCATGTGGTCCTGTCTCGGCATGTCTACTGTTTTTTCATTCAATGTAATACACAGTGTATTAAAAATTGTAGGTGGGCAGTCCCTATCAAAACCTGTCAAACCTATCAAAGTCCCTATCAAACACCAGCATTCTTCACAGAGCTAGAACAAACAATCCTAAAATTTGTATGAAACCAGAAAAAAAACCCCACATAGCCAAAGCTATCCTGAGAAAGAACACTAAGGCTGGAGGCATCACAATTCCGGACTTCAAGATGTATTAGAAAGCTGTAATCATCAAGACAGTATGGTACTGGCATAAGAAGAGACACATAGACACATAGATCAAATGAACAGTATAGGCAACCCAGAAAGGGATCCACGAACATATGGCCAACTAATCTTTTTTTTTCTTTAATGTTTGTTTTTGAGAGAGAGAGAGAGACAGACAGACAGACAGACAGAAAACAAGCAGGGAAGGGATACAGAGAGAGGGAGACACAGAATCTGAAGTAGGCTCCAGACTCTAAGTTGACAGCACAGAGCCCAACATGGGGCTTGAACCCACGAACTGTGAGATTGTGACCTGAGCCAAAGTCGGATGCTCATTGACTGAGCCACCAGGCGCCCCAACTGATCTTTGACAAAGCAGGAAAGAATATCCAATGGAATAAAGGAAGTCTCTTTAGCAAATGGTGCTGGGAGAACTGGACAGTGACGTGCAATAGAATGAACCTGGACCACTTTCTTACACTATACACAAAAACAAATTCAAACTGGATGAAAGATCTAAGACAGGAAGCCATTAAAATCCTAGAGGCAAAAGCAGGCAAAAACCTCTTTGACCTCAGTTGCAGCAGTTTCCTATTCAACATGTTTCCGGAGGCAAGGGAAACAAAAGCAAAAATGAACTATTGGAACCTCATCAAGATAAAAAGCTTTTGCATGGCAAAGGAAACAATAAGCAAAACTAAAAGGCAGCTGATGAAATGAGAGAAGATATTTGCAAATGGCATCGGATAAAGGGTTAGTATGCAAAATTTGTAAAGAATTTATCAAATTCAACACCCAAAAAACAAATAATCCAGTGAAGAAATGGGCAAAAGACATGAATAGACACTTCTCCAAAGAAAAAATCCAGTTGGCTGACAGACACATGAAAAAATGCTCAACATCACTCATCATCAGGGAAATAAATACAAATCAAAACCACGAGATACCATCTCTCACTTTTCAGAATGGCTAAAATTAACAATTCAGGCAACAACAGATGTTGGCAAGGATGTGGAGAAATAACCCTTTTGCACTGCTGGTGGGAATGCAAACTGGTACAGCCACTCTGGAAAACAGCATGGGAGTTCGTCAGAAAATTAAAAATGGAACTAACCTATGACCCAGCAATTGCACTACTAGGTATTTATCCAGAGGATACAGGATTGCTGATTCGAAGGGGCACATGGCACCCCAGTGTTACAGCAGTGCTATCGACAGTAGCCAAAGTATGGAAAGAGACCAAATGTCCATCAACTGATGATTGATAAAGAAGATGTGATACGTGTGTGTGTGTGTGTGTGTGTGTGTATGTAAATACGTATAATGGAATACTCAGCAATAAAAAGGAATGAAATCTTGCCGTTTGCAACAACGTGGATGGAACTAGAATGTATTATACTAAACGAAATTAGGGCAAGACAAATATGACTTCCTTCATATGTGGAATTTAAAATACAAAACAGATGAACATGAGAGGGGAAGCAAAAATAATATAGGGAGGGGGACAGACCACAAGAGTCTTAAATACCGAAAACAGGGTTGCTGGAAGGGTTTTGAGTGGGAGGATGGGCTAACTGGCAAGGGGCACTGGGGGAGAACACTTGTTGAGATGAGCACTGGGCGTTAAATGTAGGGGATAAATCACTGGATTCTACCCCTGAAGTTATTATTGCACTATATGCTAACTAACTTGGATGTAAATTAAATAAATAAGACTTGTAGGTGATCCAGTTGACGTCTTCCTTTGTGAGGCAGGATAGCATGCTGATTGAGCTTTTTTTTTTCAACCCAGCTTAATTGAAGTATGATTGACAAATAAAAATTACATATATTTAGTTTGTACAGCATGATATTTTTAAAGGTATAAATGATGATTTAATATATGTATACACTGTGAAATAATTACCATAATTGAGTACCTCCAAATGTCATCACATTTGGAGATTAGAGTTTGAACATACAAATTTTGGAGGGGACACAAACCTTCAGTTCATAGCATGCCCCCACACCAACATGTCCATATATTCTCATGTCTCTTTCTGTTACACAAAAGGTAATGGACACAGATGGAATTAGAAGTGGGCATTTTGGGGGGAAGGATAACACTTGAGAAAGATCTAATGAAGAGGAAGCAGAATGAGGTAGAGAGCTTCAGGACTGTGCTACAATTGCTGAAGTCTTAACCAGCTCTTGGGAGAGCCATGAGGGAAGTATTGGTGGTTAAAGGAGGCCCTCATTAGGCAGAAGTCTCCTTGGGAGTCAGCCCACATACTCCTCATGGCTGAACAGAGGGTTCTTTTCTGGAATAGAGATGCAGGTGGTGGTGTTCACTTTGCTTTGTCAACTTAAGATATTATAGGAGTCATTCCACGTTGGTTCACAAGGTTTGCCTTGTTCTTTTTTATATTTTACATAATGCTGCTGTGTAATCTTGTATCTTGTGGGGTTTCCAGAGTTCATTCAACCAGTTCTTTGGATAGATGTTTGAAGTATTTTGGTATTCCAGCAATATTGCACCTTATGTTGATTGTGGGAATTATTTCCACGGTGGATTCTTTGAGATGGGATTGCTGGTTGAGAGAGTAAACGAATACGTAATTTTTAAAATACTGATGATTTCCCTTCCACAGGATTTTTATTGTTTTATATTCCTACCAGAAGCGTGTGAGATAGATGGTGGTTTCCCCACAGCCTTGCCAACAAAGTGTGTTTTCAGCTTTTGGATTTTTGCCAGTCTGATGTTAGAAATGGGATCAGTGTAGTGGTAGTTGGCAGTTCTATCCATGTCTTCTATTGATTTTTTTTCTATCGGGTTTTTTCTTTTTTTAGTTTTAATGATTCATATATTAAGAGTATTAACTTTTTGTATAATTTGCAAGTATTTTTGCTTTGTATTTTTTTTTTTTTAATTTAGCTTATGGTATCTTCTGAACTTTTATTTTCATGAAGTGGTTAGTCATAAAAGTGATTAAGATTTGGGATCACTTCCAGTCTCTTATAAGAGTAGAGTCTGGGTAGTGTAATTTCTAGCTCTCCAGTGTTTCTGTCTCAAAAGGGAGCTAGACTAGATGTTGAAGGAAACAGTCTGTAGTACTTGCTGTGAGGGGCATTTTTAGGAAGACAGTGCTGTGGCCAGGAAGATTGACAGGAATAGGGAGGCACAGTGCTTCTCAACCTTATTTATTAGGGCCCTGCAGATTAGAATTAAGAAACTGAAGATGCTACAACCAAGACCAGTTAAAGCAATGTTTGCGAGGAGCTGGGGAGGCAGTCTTTTCAAGTGTTTCTGTGTGAGGGTTTTGTGTGGCCACAGTGAAGAACTTTGGACTAGAGTAAGTGGGGTGAGCTGTGCTGGGGCCCTGGGTCAGGGTGGTGATATGCTAGTAGGATTTGGTGGTGTGAGTGGTGTGCGAGTGTGGTGTACAGAGGATGTCCTGTTGCTGGTGTTTAATTACACTGTTTTAAATACTTGTTATGTGGGTTTTCTCTTTCATTTTAGAACACAGTAATTCATTGTTGGAAGGTTAGGATAGGAAGCGCCAAACAAACATAATAGTAGTGTTCCAGGAACCTCTTAGACACAAGACAAGTACAGGAGCAGATGATGCCCCTGGAGGATTTATTGGTAGAATTTATGGAGAGGACATTTGGATTTTGAGGGAGTTGTTGCAGAGGCCTACACGATAAGATCTAGGTCAGTAGTATTTAAAATTTTCTTTTTAACCATAAACCTTTGGAAAAGATTTGTAAGTGGATCCATAGTACTGAGAGAAGTTAAAGCAGCAGGGTGAATCGAGGGCAGGCTCCAGAGCCCGCCTGACCTCCTGCTGCTCACAGTTGAGGCCTCTGAGGAATTGTACAGGGTTCATAGGACACAGATTAAAAAGTACCTTCCTGGTCTTTTTAAAATAGACATTTTAAGTCTGTTTCAAATGGAATCTGTCCTTGATGTCCAAAATGAGTGAATCTGGTAAACATTTGATCTCCTCACAGTTTTCTAAGTAACTGGCCAAATGGGAAAGTGATAATATACGAAGGAAACTCAAAATAGCTTCTGCTGAGATAGAGGAGGATCAGTTTTGTGACAGAGGAAGGCGACTCCGAAACAGAGGATTGTACGTGAGGTGAGACATAGGCACTCACAAATGGGGGTTCCTTGGGAGCGGTAGGTCAGAAGCCCCTGCTTTGCGGGGAGACCCATGGAGCCTACAGGGCTGCTGCTGGAGCAGGAGGCGCCACAGACCCAGGGCCTCCAGGCTGTGCTGTGTGCTGGAGACTGCGGGGCGCCTGTAAGGCCCTCTGCCCACCTCTGCATGTGACCTCCAGACCCACAGAGATTCTGCTTTGGGAATTCTGCTCAGAATTCTACTCTGTTTTCTCCTTTGTTACTCTTGTGGTTTTTCACTTTGGTTACTCTTACAACCACAATGCCTTAAATATCCCTAGGAGACACTTTCTCTGCATCTCCTCAATACAGTGTGTTTTGAAGTCTGCTGTTCCATTTCAGCTTTATTTACAGGGGAGGGAAAGAGGAGTAGAGAAAGTAACCGCTCTTCATAACTACTCCGTAGACAGTAGTAAAGACTAGTGAATCTGGAGCCTCTTCATTGGCTCTGTGCCCTGAATATAAGGAAGGCTTTCTAACACCCCAGTTGTCACATGAATGGAGTGTTCTGAAGTGTGAACCAGATGGGTCAGGGGTAGTCCTGGGCATGGGACTTGGAAGTGTCCCTAGGCTGTGAGGAGGCCAGGAACAAGTAACAGGCCCCACTGCTGGTGGGCACCTGGTGACCAGGATTTTGACTCTAACACTTCCTGTCTCATTTGATGTTTTTGTTCTATTCACATTAGTAGTGGTTGTGGTTTACTGTTATTAAGGATTTCTCATTTGTAATTATTTGTAATTAGGTTGCTTGCAAGTGAGTTGTGAGATTAGATTTTTCCCATTTCCATGTGTCAGTGATGCCAGTTACAGCCCCTTCACCACACGATCTCTTAGCATTCTCATTACTCTTGCTAAGTAGTGAATTACATGATGAAAATCTAGAATAAAACTGGTAAGTTTAAAAGACTTGATTATGATTGCGACCCATCCTAATTCTGAGGAAAGGAGACAACTAGTGACGTACTGCTTAGCATACATACTGCTGTTGGGCTCCTTAAGTCAGTCTGTGGAGAAGGTAAAAACAGCTGGGTCTGTGGGAGCCATGGTTGTAAAACTGTTACTTTTCAAGCGGTGACATCACATTGTTCTGTTTTTCTCCAGCTGGTTTCCCCATGGGCTATGCAGCCGCAGCTCCTGCCTATTCCCCCAACATGTACCCTGGAGCAAATCCTACCTTCCAAACAGGTATGCATCTGGTATATGGTGGGTGGCAGAAGTGCTTTGCATGGCTGTGGGAGAGGGTGAAGTGGGAGGGTTTTGAGAAGAGCGGTTACAGAATTAGGATTTGGGGTTGAATTGATTTCTTGGTTCATAAGATTAGCCTTGTTGGGTGCAGTAAAAGCTTTATTCATACTGCATGTAAAGCTCTTGACACTGCCATTACTAGTGTTTGTCCACAACGTAGATCTTCCTTCTAATCACAGGTTATATGATTACAGGTAACTAGTATTTATGAAATAGTATGGTTACTAGAAACTAAAGATTATTTTGCCTACTTAATAGGTGGTATTTCATGTTGCTAACATATTAAGACATAACTGATTTCTCCCATATTTTAGCACTTTGGTTATAGTTTTTTATTTCTTTTCTTTGAAGTATAGTTGACAATGTTCCATTAGTTTCTGGTGTACAGCATAGTGATTCCACAAATCTGTAAGTTATGCTGTGCTCAAAGTGTAGCAACCATCTGTCACGAGACGGCTCTATTATAATACCTGATTATATTCCCTGTGCTATACCTTTTATAGTTTTAAAAGTCTTATTTCCTCTACATGAGAATATTTTTTTTTTTTTNAGTCGGACGCTTAACCGACTAAGCCACCCAGGCGCCCCTACATGAGAATATTTTTAGATTTTAGACATTAGTGGTAGAGTTGAAAGTTAACTTGGTTTGGTTCTTAACCCTGTAAAGAGAGTGGGACTTTCCTCTGTGAGCTTGCATTCTGCTCTGGGCTCGTTCCAGGCTCTGTTCGCCCAGAGTGGACTTCGTGATTCTGTTGCAGCAGGAGCCTACACTGACCTACAATTTGGCCTTATTAATCTGCTGAGGTGCTCCTCTTTTTTCATCTCAGAACTCCTAGCTGCACACAGTTTGATAGAAAAGCAGTTAGCAATATTGTCCTTTCCTTGAATTCTCCTTATTCTGGTAATCATAAAATTCTTCCTTCTGTGACCCTTCTATCCTTTTCTCCTTTTCTTAAAAAAATGAGTCATTTATTTATTTATCTATTTATTCATTCATTCATTCATTCATTTATTCATGCGAGAGCATGAGCAGGGGAGGGACAGAGAGAGAGGGAGAGCGATAATCCCAAGCAGGGTCTGAGCTGCCAGCTCAGAGCCCATAGCGGGGCTTGAACCCACGAACTGTGAGATCATGACCTAAGCTGAAACCAAGATTCAGATGTCCAACCAGCTGATCCACCCACGTGCCTGCCCTTTCTCCTTTTCTGTTCCTACTCTGACTGTAGTTTGCTCAGCTCGTAGCTCACAGGCTTTGACCTTCTTGGCTTGGTCTTCCTGCTCCCAAGCTTTCTCTCTGGTTCATGTTCCCTGCCTGCTTACAGCAGACTCATGTTCCCAGATGAAGGTTTCCTGTGACTGAAGGTGAGACTCTCAGCTTTAAATCACTAGTTATTTGCCACATCGACCTGTTTTTTCCAGAATACTTTTTGTTTTGTGTTTTTGGGAGCTTTTAATTACTGTGTCTCCTACCTGGCAGAGAGTACCTGCTATCTTGTTGCCTATATTTTGGGGTCTGTAATAGAAATCCCTTTCCTGGGATCAGCAGTCTTACATTATTACTCACTGGATTCTCTAACAGCTAAATGACACCACTTTTGTAAACTTCTTACGTTGTGTAACTTTTTGAAAATAGGGGTCTTGAGGTACAGACGGCATACAGCAAATTGTATGTATTTAAAGTGTGTGATTTTGTGACTTTTGTTATATTGTATATAGTCCTTACAGTAGGGAGTGATCATAGCCTTCATCTCTAAGTTTTCTCCTGCCCCTTTGTAATCACCGTCAGGATCGAGGAAGTCACTGATCTATATTTTCTCTCGCTATAGATTGTATTTTAAAATTATTGTACAAAGGAATCATGGGATGTACTTTTGGGGGGGAGGGGACTGGCTTCTTTCAGTCACTGTAATATCCATGTTGTAGTCTTTTTTTTTTCTTTTAATTTTTAATGTTTATTTATTTATTTTTTTTGAGAGAGAGACAGAACTTGAGCAGGAGAGGGTTAGAGAGAGAGGGAGACACGGAATCTGAAGCAGGCTCCAGGCTCTGAGCTGTCTGCACAGAGCCCGATGTGGGCCTCGAACCCATGAACCATGAGATCATGTCCTGAGCCAAAGTCGGACATTCAGCCGACTGAGCCAGTAGGTGCCGCATGTTGTAGTCTTTATCAGTAATTCATTCCTTTTTATTGTGAGGTTCCCTTGTAAGAAAATAACACAATTTACTTATCCGTTTCCCAGTTGGTGAACATACGGATTATTTTCAGTTTGGGGCTGTTACAGATGAAACTGCTATGAAGATCTGTGTACCAAGTCTGTGAATATATGCTTTCATTTCATTTGAGTAAATACAAAGGAGGGGAGTGGCTGGTTCTTGAAGCATGTATATATTTAAATTTGTAAAAAATAGCTAGATTGTCTTCCAAAATGGTGGTTTCATTTTATGTTCCCTATCAGCAGTGTGTGAGAGTTCCAGTTCCTTTATATCCTTCCCAACACTTGGTATAGTCATTCTTCTTAATTTTAGCCATCCCAATGGGTGTGTGGTAATACATCATTCTAGTTTTAATTCTAACTTACCTAATGACTAGTAACATTGAGCATCTTTTCATGTGCTTATTTGCCATTTGTAGTGCCTTTGGTCGAGTGTTTGTGTACACCTTACACAGTATGTCAGTTTTGAGTTTGTTTTCTTATTGTTGAGTTTGAGAATTGTTCTTCAGATACATGATTTGCAAATATTTTCTTCTGGTCTATAGCTTTTTTCATTCTCTTAATAGTGTCTTTAAAAGCGCAAGAGTTTTTATTTCTTAATTTATGTTTTTCTTTAAAGATTTTATTTTACATAATCTTCATACCAAATGTGGGACTTGAAATCAGAACCTTGAGATCAAGAGTCACATGCTCCACAGCTGAGCCAGTCAGGCACCCCAAGAGCAAGAGTTTTTAAATTTAATGATGTGCAGATTATCATACTGTTCATTTATGGGTTGTACATTTGGTATCATTTCTAAGAAATGTTTGCCCAACCCAAATCACAAAGACGTTCTGTTTTCTTCTAGAAGTTTCAGAGTTTTATGTTTTATATTTAAGTGTGTGGCCCATTTTGGGTTTAGTTTTTGTATGTGATGGTAAAAATGGATTGAAGTTCATTTTTTGCATAAGAATTAGTTGTGGGGCGCATGGCTGGCTCAGTCAGTGGAACGTGCGAGTTTGAGCCCCGCATTGGGTGTAGAGATTACTTAAAAATAAAATTCTTAAAAATAAATAAAGAAAAAGGAATCACTGGTTGGTTACTATGTGTGATCATGCTGCAGACTACCCTTAACATGTCATTCTAGAATTTTTCAGAGCAACTCACTTCTACTCATTTTCTTCTTGGAGTATAAGTTAATGTAAAAGCATTCCGACTTTTTTATTCTTTACCAAAAAGCTTCAGATTTGTTTGAGGCTGGCAAAGCTCTTCTCTTGCCCAACGTGTGTAGCTCCCCGAGAGGAAGCTTGGTGTTTGTAGATCTGGTCAGCTTCCTCCTTTGGGGTGCTTCTGGATGTCCTCAGTCTTCTCCCATGTGTCTCCTTTCTCTTCTGGAGATGGGTCCTTTCTTGCTACTTGGCCAGGACTGCTTTCAGGTTGCTGTTGTAACCAAGAAGCTGGGGCAGGCAGCTGGGAATAATGGGATTGTTGGGAATGATGCCTTCCTCATTCAAAGGGGTATCTGCTGATAGATGCCAGAGAGTTGTCAGCTGCCAGACTGCTGGCAAAGTATTGTCAGACCTTCTGATTTTTATGAAAAGTTGGGAATAAAGATGTATATGAAATTTGTGAATGACAAAATAAGCTGGGAAGAAACCAGGGATAAAGATGTATGTGAAATTTGCAAATGAGAAAATAAAAGGCACTTAGAAGGTCCTTCTGGTGTCCCCCCAGTGCTTGCAGTCACCTTACCTGAGTCTGGGCCACGGCTGTGCTCCTGTCTTTTTCTAGGATCTGCTTGATGTTTTCATACTGTGAATTTTAAAATTTCCCCTTCCTTTCTCTTCGCACCAGATTTGTAGACACAGCTAAGGTGTATGTTTGTGGTGTTTTGCTGTCAGAGCTTTGACAGTCCTGATACTGCTTATTTCTTTATTCTTCTAAGTGTGACATTAGAGACGTTGTGATGAGATGTCCTGTCTTCTGCTCAAAGACTCCACAACTCCCCCTCTAGGCGGAGGCATCATTCGTTTCATCCTCATGGATGCGTGTAACAGGCTGAGTACCCATGCAGCAGAGTGGGCTGTCCTTTTCTTGGGATCAGAGCAATTTATTGGAAAGAGTTTGAGCTGAGGAGTTAGTTTGATGTGGCTCAAATCCAGACTGTATTACTCCTGGGAAAGTTACTTTATTTCATTTTTGGCATTTGTATAATGTTTTTCTTTTTAATATAATTTATTATCAAATTGGCTAACATACAGTGTATAAAATATGCTTTTGGTTTTGGGGGTAGATTCCTGTGGTTCGCTTATGTACAACACCTGGTGCCCATCCCAACAAGTCCCCTCCTCAGTGCCCATCACCCATTTTCCCTTCTCCTGCTGCTCAACCCTCAGTTTATTCTCTGTATTTAAGAGACTCTTATGGTTTGCCTCCCTCTCTGTTTGAAACTATTTTCTCCCCTTTTCCCCCATGGTCTACTGTTAAGTTTCTCAAATTACACACATGAGTGAAAACATAGGATATGTGTCTTTCTATGACTGACTTATTTCACTTAGCATAATACCCTCCAGTTCTATCCACATTGTTGCAAATGACAAGATTTCATTCTTTCTCATTATTGGCATTTGTATAACATGTTTCTCAGCTGTGTTATTTGAGGATTCTGGTAAGAAGCATGCACAATCAGACTCCTGTGGCCCTGAGGATGCACATTTAGACTTCTCTTCTACTCCCATTTACAGTCCTGAGTATCTGAAATTAATATTTACAGTTATCATATAAAGTCATAAAGAAAGCATACAATTCTTTGTAGTAAGCTCTATTTAAGAAGTGGTTTTAACACTAGATTAGCACACATTTAGGTATTTTTCCCCTGAGTTTTTATTTTAATTCCAGTAAGTTAACATACAGTGTAACAGTAGTGTCATGTGTAGAATTTAGAGATTCATCACTTATATATAGTACTTAGTGCTCAATCCAACAAGTGTCCTCTTTATTACCCATCATGCATTTAACCCATCTCCACCCACCAGGACAGATTTTTTACTTTTTAAAAAAATGTTAGAGAGGTGTGCACATGAGAGGGGGAGAAGCAGAGAGAGAGAGAGATAGAGACAGAGAATCCCAAGCAAGGTCTGCACGGCCAACACAGGACCTGACACAGGGCTAGAACCCTGTGTCATGAACCGCAAGATCATGGAGCAGAAATCAAGAGTTGGATGCTTAACCGATGAGCCAGCCACCCAGGCGTCCCACTTGCACACATTTTAAAGGGAGAAAAAGTGTTATTAGGAGTAATGAAGTAGTTTCCTTGGTTGCTTGCCCTACAGGGCTGGATGGAAGATAAATTGGGAAACAGTGAAATTATTTCCGTGAAATAAGACCCCAGGTTTGTTTAAAAAATAAACTTCATTTATGGCAGCCACACAGGAGAGAGAAGTCTTTACAATGTTACCAGGTTGTGGAGTCATGAGATCTGTTTCTCTCTTGTTTAAATTAAAGGTTTAACATGCACATAGTTTACAGATAACCTCATTCTCCTTCCCATCCCTGTTACTGTGACCACATGAGCATCCTACGGTCAATGGCTATTTTCTTCTCCCTGGACCTGGTATCCTAGTGTGGGCCTTATCTTGGGGGTGATTCTTCTCCTCCATCTTGGATTTTTTGTGCCCTTGCCTTCTGCTTGATTTTTTTGTCTCTCAGTTTACTCTTCGGTTTTGTGGAGGATCCCCTTCAGTAGTTTCCCAATAGTATGGGAAAATCACAATTTTGAGATTTTTCATGTCTGAGGACATTTTGTTCTGCACTCACACTTCCAGTAGTTGGCTTATAGAATTCTGGGCTCACAATTGTTTCCTCCCAGAATTTTGAGGATATTGCTTAATTGTTTTCTAGCTTTTGTTGTTGCTGCTGAGAATTTTGATATCTTGCTGACACTTGATTGACAATAACTTGTGTTTCTCTTTGGTATTCTGTAATATTTTTTTTGTGTTCAGTGTTTTGAAATTTCATGGTGCTGTGTTTTGGTGCAGGTCTTTCCTCCTCACATGTATTTTATGATCTGAATTTTCTTTATTCTTTTTATATATTTTTTAAAGATTTTTCTAAGTTTTTATTTATTTAAGTAGTCTCTACACAAAACATGGGTCTTGAACTTAACCCTGAGATCAGAAGTCACATGCTCTTCTGACTGAGCCAGCCAGGCACCCCTTTTGTTGTGAATTTTCTAAATAACCGTCTTTTATGCTCAGAAACTTACTATATAAAATCTTGTGTGGTATATAGTACTTTTGGAATAAATGATTTATTCTAATATTAAAAGTTTTTGGCACCGCACAGTTAGCAGTCTAAGAACAGTGGTGCTATACATGAGCTTCCCACTGAGAGGCAGTCAGCCAGCAGTGACTCACTTGTTTGATGAGTGAAAGGAGAAGGGTTCTAATCACCTTGTTGTCTGTGTTGCAATGGTATGGTTGGTCTTTTTCGGAAAGGAGAATCTGGAAAGTTACTAATATTTTTAAAAGACTGGGTAGTGAACGTATTTGGTTTTGTATTGTGAATGGTAGACAAGTGTAACAGTTATTTTAGGAGACCGTTTCAGTTTTGGATACTGTGCGATGGGGTGTGTGTGTGTATTTTAAGTTTCCTATTGAGGTTCTCCTGTGTGATATAGTGCTATATGGAACAACAGCAACAAAAAGAAGGTACCTAGCCTAGCATACACTCAGTTCTTAACTTGACTGGGAGACAGGTTTGCTTTCCTTGAAACTGATTTGTCTTAAGTGTTGGATAGAAGGTGCCTGTACAAAAAAACCAAAATTTTCTGGTTAGTGTTCAGACATAGCTCATAGGTATAAGAGTATGCTGTAAGATAACATACATTAAAAACCATTGCTGTCATTAGTAGAAATAGTGGGTGACTATTTTTCCAACATTTTATGGTGAAAAATGTCCAATATACAGAGAAACTGAAAATAAATTCATAGTGAACTTCTTCATGTGGACTGCCAAGATTCCACAATTAAACCTTTTAAAATCAACTTTTATTTCTTTTTAAGTTTTATTTATTTAAATTGTCTCTACACCTCACATAGGGCTCAAACTCAAGATCCTGAGATCAAGTGTCAACATGCTCCATGGATTGAGCCAATCAGGTGCCCCTAAAATCAACTTTTAAAATTAACATTTTACTTTTGATGTGTTTTTACATTTTATATTCTTTACATTTGATGTGTTTCAAAGTAAGTTTTGGACATCAAATACACTTGACCCCATTTACGCATGTCGTTAATATTTGTTTGTAGCGTTGGGGCTCCTGGGTGACTCAGTTGATTAAGCATCTGACTCTTGATTTAAGCATTTGACACTTGGAGAATTTGAGCCCCGTGTTGGGCTCTGCGCTGATAACACAGATTCTCTTTGGGATTCTTCCTCTCTCTCTGCCATTCTCCCACTTGTGCTCTCTCTGTCCCTCAAAAAAAAAAAACAAACATATATATATATATATATATATGTATATATGTATATGTACATGTATATACACACACATGTATCTATTTGGAGTTTTATTTTGCTTTTGTTTTCAGGTGAAATTTACATATGCACAGATTTTAAGTGTACCATTCAATTGTATTTGGACAAGTGCACACACATAGTAGCTTCTTGGGGTCATCTCATCACCTTCAACAAAGCATATCTATGAGACAGATGTTGCAAAAGAAACCTTAAGAGACCTGGGGCCAGCTGAAGGGGTTTCTTGCAACAGTAGGCCCCTGGCCTCCATTAGAAGAAGAAAGGAAAGGCATTTTAGGTTGACCATTCATTGGTTGTGAGTGAAGGACTTCACCTTTTTTCAGTGGGTGTGGTTGACCAAAAGTGATTCTGAATCAGAGACCTTTCTGTGGAGGGCTGTATGGCTAGGTTTTCCTTGTTTGGGCTTACACTGTATTCTTGGAAGCCTGCTTAGGTGTGTGCGGTCCAGACTCCAGGCTCTTTGTGCGGTTTGAACAGTGACAGAGTCTTGGACTTTCTTGTTAGAAATAGTGATAGAGTTTTTAGAGGCTCTCTTTTCTCCAGTTTTTCATCTAGGTCGTGAATTCGTTGCTTGTGTGTTTTCACTTCCTCCAACAGCTTCTTTTTCTGAATCAGTTTATCACATTAGGATCAGTGAGATGATGGTGCATGGTGGGCACGTTTGTGACCAGTCACGTTGATGGAAGCACTCACCTGAGGAGAGTGGCTGTTCATTATTTTCACTTACCGTTGATCGGGCAGTTAAAACGAATTTCAGAATAATGTAGCGAAACCTGGACCTGGAAGGATCTTTTCACTCTTCAGGGTGAAAACGGAAAGCAGCTGAGCTTGGGAGTTGCCTGGTTTGGACAGAGGAGTCAGGACTCCCAGTCAGCTCTGGGTTTGTACTTGCTCCAATACCTGGGTCTGGGTGACCTTTTGAATAGTAGCGTCTTTATCAGTATCTTCATAATGAACACCATGAAGGGCATTCTGTGGAGTGAACCTAGGCACACAAAGTTCATGACAATTATAAGGAGGACCTCTAGGACTGACTTGGTCCTTGTAGGAAAGGGAGATTTCTTTATGTGGCTTAAGGAAAGAATCATTTAAAGCTGGTGCATTTCCTGGGAGTCCTTCATTCTTTCTCTCTCTTAAAAATTTTTTTTAAGTTTATTTATTTATTTTGAAAGAGGGAGAGAGAATCCCAAGCAGGCTCTGTGCTGTCAGTGCAGAGTCTGATTTGGGGCTCTGTCTAACAAACAGATCACAACCTGAGCCAAAATCAAGAGTCAGACCTTTATCTGACTGAGCCACCCAGGTACCCCTCTCTTAAATTAAAAACAAAATATATGTATACTTCTAACTACAGTCCTATAATTATAATTAAAATTTTTCAACTTTTTTTTTTTAAGTTTATTTTTTGAGAGAGAGGGAACGTGCTTGTGAGCAGGAGAGGGGCAGAGAGAGAGGTAGATAGAGTATCCCAAGCAGGCTCCATGCTGTAAGCACAGAGCCCAATGTGGGGCTCGAACTCACAAACCAGGAGATCATGACCTGAGCCAAAGTCGGACGCCCAGCCACAAAGAGGCGTTTGAAACTCACAAACTGTGAAATCATGACTTGAGCTGAAATCAAGATTTGGGGACACTTACTGACTGAGCCACCCAAGCGCCCCTAAATTTTTCAACTTTAATTTCTTTCTTTTTTTTTTTAATTTTTTTTTTTTTTTTTTTAATTTTTTTTTTTTTTTTGTCATTGAGAGACAGAGACAGAACGTGATCATGGGAGGGGCAGAGAGACAGACACAGAATCTGAAGCAGGCCCCAGACTCTGAGCTGTCAGCACAGAGCCCAACGCAGGGCTCGAACTCACAAACCAGGAGATCATGACCTGAGCCAAAGTCGGACACCCAGCCAACTGAGCCACCTAGGCTCTCCTCAACTTTAATTTCTTAATATTCAGCTTGATTTTTAAACTTGAGGTATAACTTATGCAAAAATGCCCATATATTAACTGTTCAACAGATTTTGACAATTGTACATAACCTGAAATAAAAAAAAAAAAAACACTTTGATCATCCCAGATGCTTTCCTTTAGCCTTCTCCAAACCACCCCTCCTGTTTCTGCCTCCACATTTATATGCTGGGTATTTGTACAGTGTGTGCTCTTGTGTGTGTGTGATCTTTGTGATTTTTCTGACTAGTGTTTATTTGGATGTAGCATAATTTATCCAATCTCCTTTTGATGAACATTTTGATTATTTCCCAATTTTTGTCTATTATGAATAAGTTTGGTGAACATTTTTTTAATCAGTCCTATTGTGAGTGTATGTTTTCATTCTTCTGGGGCAAGTATCTCAGAGTGACTTGCTGGATCCTATGGAAAGGATTTCTGTAGCTTTCTTTATGAGAAGCTGTATTGACACTCCCATGAAGTACATGTGAGCCATTGTAAAGAATGAGAAATGGTATCTGACACTTTTATTTTTTTATTTTTATTTTTTTTAATTTTTTTTTTTCAGTGTTTTTATTTCTAGGAGAGAGAGACAGCGTGAGCAGGGGAGGGTCAGAGAGAGAAAGAGTCACAGACTGAAACAGGTTCCAGGCTCTGAGCTGGCAGTCAGCACAGAGCCCGACGCGGGGCTCGAACCCACGAACCGCGAGATCATGAGCTAAGCGAAAGTCGGACGCTTAACCGACTAAGCCACCCAGGCGCCCCTATCTGACACTTTTAGAAAGCAGTTTTATTGATGTATAATTTATGTATACAGTAACTTAAATTTACATATATAATAACTTAAAAGTTATTTTAAGCATACAGTATGGTGTGTTTATACAGATATGTACAGATGTGTAACACCATCACAGTAGACTGACTTTGTTCCCCTGAAAAGTTCCCTCATGCCTGTGGTCCCCGGGCACCACTAACTGATTTTCTATCATTGAAGATTAAGTTGGTCTTTCCTAGCGTTTCCCTTCAGTGAACTCAGCATGCATTCTTATGTCTGCCTTCTTTTGTATAGTCCTTTTTGAGATGTATCCCATGATGTATGTCATAGCAGTTGTATCATTTTGGTTGCTGACTAGTATTTCATTGTAGAGATGTACCGGTTTGCTAGTACACATTGGGTCATTATGAGTGAATGACCCTCTCCTGCCCGCCCAGAGAATAAGCCACTGTTCTGTGCTGGGTTGGGGAGTCAGGCATCTTCCTGCTTACTAGATAGTCTCTAGCCACTCTTCCAGATTGTAGACGTCTGTCAACTCCTGGAACATGTGCCAACAGTGTCCAGGTGTGCGGGAAGGGGCGTTCCTGATAGCAGGCTCTTCTCCACCCCATCCCTGCTGGCTGCAGTGCAGCTTCTTGAGTCTACCAGATCATTTTCCACTTCTGCTTTTTAGGTTTCAGTTTTGTCTTCTCTTCCATTCTTTCTGTTTGTGGCTTTACATTTTTTATTTATTAATCTGACTTATTTTCCCTTTGTGTGGGGACAAAGTTAAATGTATGTATTCAATTTACTGTCTTTAAAAAAAATTTTTTTTAACGTTTATTCATTTTTGAGTGAGAGAGAGAGCAGGGGAGTGGAAGAGAGAGAGGGAGACGCAGAATCTGAAGCAGGCTGTCAGCACGGAGCCTGATGCGGGGCTCGAACTCATGAACCAAGATCATGACCTGAGTGGAAGTTGGATGCTTAACCGACTGAGCTACCCAGGTGCCCCCTGCGGTCTTAAGTCAGATCTTTTTACTTACCATAGCCCTGGTGTTTGATAAGTACCCCCCCACCCCGCACTTTTTGCTGTGATAAACACTGTGATAAGCATTTTTACAGTTGAGTCTGTTCCAGTCCATGCTTTTTTGGTGGACTTATGGGATATAAAGACATACTTTTAATAAATATAAAGACATACTTTTAATGCCAGGTTGTGCCCTAAGAAAGTGTAACCATTTGTATTCCTACACAACAGGTATCTTTTCTCTTCCTGTGTTGAGTATACTCTCAGAACTTTCTCCTCCGTTTTTTCCTTCTCCCCCAAATGCCACCTGCACTCCCCCCCCCCCCCAACATGTATCAGGTCTAGAAAGGAGGTCAGATCTTTGTGGAGGATGGACTGGTCCATAGTGGTGTCAGATCTTGACTGTGGTCAGGGCTAGGACACTACTTGGCTCCTCCCTGTGCCAGGCTGAAAGTGGGTTTGAATTAAAGCTTTTTTTTTTCTTTTTAGATTTTATATTAGTTTCAGGTGTATAACGTGGTGATCCAGTTCTGTGTATTGCTCATTGCTCAGCACAATAAGTGTACTCACCTCTCATAGAGTGTCATTACAGTATTATTGACTGTGTGTATTCTGTCTGCTGTACTTTTTATTTATCTCCATTACTTACTTATTTTATAACTGGAAGTCAGTACTTGTTAATCCCCTTCACCTATTTCACCCAGCACTATCACCTGCCCAGCCCAGCAACCTCTGCTTTGTTCTCTATGAGTCTGTTTCTGGTTTCTGTTTTGTTTTGCTTTTTAGATTCCACATGTAAGTGAAATCACATGCATCATATGGTATTTGCCTTTCTCCATTCAACTTATTTCATGTAACATAATACTCTCTAGGTCCATTCATGTTAAGGAAATGACAAGATCTCATTCTTTTTTATGGCTCAGTAATATTCCTCTGTGTGTGTGTGTGTACGTACGTACACGTGTACATGCATATACATGACATCTTTATCCATTCTGTCATTGGATACTTGGGTTGCTTCCTTATCTTGGTATTGTATAAAATGCTACAATAAAAATAGGAGTGTATGTATTTATCTTTCCAAACTAGTGTTTTCATTTTCTTTGGGTAAATACCTAGTAGTAGAATTATTAGATTACATGATATTTCTGTTTTTAATGTTTTGAAGAACCTCCATACTGTTTTCTGGCAGCACCAATTTACATTCCCACCAACTGGACCAGGGTTCGTTTCCTTTGCTCCACATCCTCCAGCACTTACTGTTTCTTGTCTTTTTGATAGTAGCCATGCTGACTGGTGTGAAGTGATACCTCATTGTGATTTGATTTGCATTTCCCTGATGATGAGTAATGTTGAGCATCTTTTCATGTGTCTGTGAGCCATTTGGTCTCTTCTTTGGGAAACTGTCTATTCAGGTCTTCTGCCCAGTGTCCATTTGGGTTGTTGTTTTGGTGTTCTTTATGTATTTTGGATATTAATTCCTTTTCAGATTTATTTGCAGATCTCTCCTCCCATTCAGTAGTCTGGTTGTCTTTTGTTGATGGTTTCCTTTGCTCTACAGAAGCTTTGTAGTTTGATGTAGTCCTAATAATTTATTTTTGCTTTTGTTTCCCTTGCCTGAGAGATCCGTAAGTATGTTGCTACGTAAGGCTAATGTCCAAGAGATTATTGCCTAAATTTTCTTTTAGGAGTTTTAAGGTTTCAGGTCTCATATTTGGTCTTTAATCCATTTTGAGTTTATTTTTGTGACTAGTTTAAGAAAGTGGTCCAGTTTCATTCTTTTGCATGTAGCTGTCCAATTTTCCCAGCACCATTTATTGAAAAGACTGTCTTTTCCTCATTGTATATTCTTTGCCTTCTTTGTTGTAGATTAATTGGCCATATAAATGTGGGTTTATTTCTGGGCTTTCTATCCTGTTCTACTGATCTATGTGTCTCTTTTTGTGCCAATATCATACCGTTTTGGTCACAGCTTTGTGTAGTATATCTTGAAATCTGGGATTGTGATACCTCCAGCTTTGTTCTTCTTTCTCACCATTGCTGGGGTTCTTTGGGGTCTTTTATGGCTCTATACACAAATTTTAGTGTTATTTGTTCTAGTTCTGTAAAAAATGCTATTGGTATTTTGATGGGGATTGCATTGAATCTGTAGATTGCTTTCAGTAGTATGGAGATTTTAATGATTCTAACTCTTCCAGTACATGAGTGTGGTGTATCTTTCCATTTATTTGTGTTTTCTTCAGTTTTTTGTTTTTTTTTTCCATCAGTGTGTCCTACAGTTCTCAGAGTATACGGTCTTTCACCTCTTCGGTTAAATTTATTCCCAGGTATTTTTACTGTTTTTGGTGCAATTGTAAATGGGATGGTTTTCTGAATTTCTCTTTCTGCTACTTTGTTATCAGTGTATATGAATGCAACAGATTCCTGTATATTTTATGTTTTGCAATTTTACTGAATTCATTAATTCTTTATTATAATTTTTTTTTTCACTTTATTTTAGAGAGCGTGAACTGGGGCAGAGAGAGGGAGGGAGGAGGGTAGAGAAAGTGAGAGAGAAGGAGACTATCCCAGGAAGGCTCCATGCTCAGCGTGGAGCCCAAAGTTAGGCTCAACTCCCTTGACTCTGGGATCATGACCTGAGCTGAAATCGAGAGCCGGACGCTCAACCAACTGAGCCATACCCAGGCTCCCCAGTGAATTCATTTATTCTAACAGTTTTTGGTGGAGTTTTTAGTTTTCTGTATATAGTGTCATGTCATCTGCAAATAGTGATAGTTTTACTTTTTCTTTACCAGTAGAGATGCCTTTTATTTCTTACCTGGTTGCTGTGGCTAGGACTTCCAGTAATGTGTTGAATAAAAGTGGTAAGAGTGGACATTCTTGTCTTCATCCTGATCTTAGAGACAAAGCTCTTGGTTTTTCACTGGCCACTGGCTTCTTTGTTTCAGGTTATACTCCTGGCACACCTTACAAAGTGTCCTGTTCCCCCACCAGTGGGGCAGTGCCACCATACTCCTCCTCTCCCAACCCCTACCAGACCGCTGTGTACCCCGTGCGAAGTGCCTACCCCCAGCAGAGCCCCTACGCACAGGTAGGCTTGGGTGTGCTGTGGATCTCTTAATTAAGTGCCCTTGGGCATTGTGCGTGTGGGAAGGGTTGGTTCTCTCTGGGCTCTGACCCATGAGGCGTGGAGCCCTGTGATATTGGTCTCTCCTCTTCCCTGCAGCAGGGCACATACTACACGCAGCCCCTGTATGCAGCACCCCCTCATGTCATCCACCACACCACAGTGGTGCAGCCCAACGGCATGCCGGCGACAGTGTACCCTGCTCCCATCCCTCCACCTAGAGGCAACGGCGTCACCATGGGCATGGTGGCTGGGACCACTATGGCCATGTCAGCAGGTGAGTCCTGAACCTGGGTTGCCTATTTTATAATGGCATGAGAGCCAGGAGAATGGATAGCTCACTAATTCTCTGACCCTTAGTTTGATTTTTCATGGCTTAACTTGTGTAGAAGGACATACTTTTTGGGAAAGGAACAGCATATGATCCTTCTTTCCCTTCCTTTCATTTCCTCCCCTTCTCCTTTTGGTTGAGAGGAAAGGTGTGGGGTTTAGGGTGGTCAGCCAAGAACCAAGTACCCTCCCCATAGGGTATGACTGAATAGTGATCAATGTATTTGACAGGTGAGTTGAGCCCTTAGTAGTAGGGCTGAGGAGCATACCAATAAGCCTACCAAGCTAGAGCAGAAGGTGATCACTTTGTATCTGGGCGAGCTGGCCTTCCTGGTACTCCCATTTAGTGTAGGCTGCAGGGCAAGTTGTGTGAATATTGGTGTTTGCATGAGTCTAGGAAACCTGGGTTTGTATTCATGGAGATAACAGCTGCTTATAGAAAATCTTTGGCATTGGTCAGCTTTATTTCCCAAGGCTTCCTTGCTCGATATTAAATCATGGAGAGAGGAGACTCCTGGCTAGGCTGTACATATATCCCTGGGACTGTGGAGCCCCCAGTGGGCATATAGGTTACCTGTGTCAGGCAGCCAGGTATAGAAAATGTAATTGCTTGCCCATGGCTGTGTGTGTGTGTGCGTGCGCGCGCGTGTTTTAGTACTGTTCCCTTGCTCTTCCACGCCCCCCACCACCACCCTTTTCACTATAGGGAGATTGTGCCAGAGAGGAAGATAGCATGTACATTTCTGCTCTGAGCCTCCCTTGTATTTGGTTTTCCCAGACTACTCTGAAGGCACAGACAGAAGCTGCATATTTGAGGCACGTGGAGGGAAGAATGGCAGGCCTTGCACTGCTTGTGGGCAGGGAGATGGGAAGTGAGGAAGAGCAGGGTGAGGCTGTTAGGTTGGAGGCTATGCTTATCCACAGGGGACTCAGAGTGCTGAGTTTTCTGCAGTTATAGGGAAAATACATTCATTTTCATGTAGGTAGAAGGTCATGTAGTTTGGAATCTCCCTGCTTCCCTCACTTTAATTTTTACCATCTTAACCATTTTTACTGTGTAGTTTAGTAGGGTTAAGTTTATTCACATTGTTGTAAAACAAAGCTCTTTCATCTTGCAAAACTGTAGATCTGTGCTCATTAAACAACAGTTCTCCTTTCCCCTGCCCCACCTTCCCAGTCCCCAGCCCCTGGCCACCTCCATTCTACTTTCTGGCAGTTTGACTACCTGAGATACCTTATGTAAGTGGAATCCTGTTGGATGTGTTTTTCTGTGACTGGCTTATTTCACTTAGCATAACATCCTCAATATTCATCCATGTTGTAGCATGTGAAAAATTTTCCTTCCTTATTTGTTTTATATTATTCATTTTGGGGGACGGTAGGGAGGAACAGAGAGGGAGAGCATCTTAAGCGGGCTCTACACTGTCCCTGTGGAGCTCAGTGTGGGGCTCACAGTCATGAAATGTGAGATCCTGACGTGAGCTAAAGTGCAACGCTTAACTGACTGAGCCACCCAGGTACCCAAATATTTTTTCCTTTTTAAGGCTAAATAATGATTATTTTGTTGATTATCATTTGATTTGCAAAAATCATCGAGTATGCTCATATGAAGGGGAGGCACAAAGCCTTCTACAGACATTATCATATGAGCTTGCTGTGTTTATACGACTTTGAGTTGTGTATGATCAGAATTCTGACAGCAGTCCAGATCACACACACACCCCTTCCCGTGTACCTCCATTCTTTTAAAGCAGGCCAGGCCAGAGCTCTCTGGTCAGGCAGCGTGGAGCTGCGTGGTGACATAGGCTAGCCTCGTGTGGGTGGTGCTGCCTGCCATTGAGACAGCTGCTCTTTCTTCCAGGTACCCTGTTGACTGCCCACTCCCCAACTCCTGTTGCCCCCCACCCAGTCACTGTGCCCACGTATCGGGCCCCAGGAACGCCCACCTACAGCTACGTGCCCCCTCAGTGGTGATCACCCTGCAAATGTAAGTGATTGGGGAAGCCTGGGTTGGCTTTTTTTCAGTACAGAATGGCAAATTACCATATTTTAAGCACTAATGAGAAAAGTGCTTAAATGCGCCTGTTAATTCAAGGGCAGTGTGGCATTTAAAGTTTTGTTCTAATTTGGACTCTTTTACAAAGTAGAAGGAAAGAAACCATTGAGTACTTGCTGTGTCCACTATATACTTTGTTCCTTTCCTCGTCTGTGCTCTAATCTCCCACTGCCTCCTACAGGAACTAGGATTCTGGGTGTCTGGTTGTAACCAGAAGTCTCTCTAAGGTCTGCGGGAACCAGGAGCAGTGGCCTTTCCCACTGCTGCCTCCTACTGGGTTTTATTCTCCTCCACTTCAATGAAATACCTTTTTGGAGTAGCCACGTGTGCTGTGTGTGACCGTGTGTGTCTTTCTCCCCCTGCCAGGTTTGAGGATGGAGCTGTGCAGTCACATCATGGAGGTTCCACAGCTGGTGCTGCAGGCCTCGCGCCTCCAACCTGGACTTTCTTCTTAATGCTCTCAACACTTAGCTAAACACTAGGGCCCAGCCCAGCAGGTCCCAGCGCCATTAGTTTCCAACTAACTCTGTGGGTTGGTCTTAAAGCAATTCCTGTTTTGTGGGCTGCCTGGCAACTTTAGCTAACTGTAATGATAAAAAGGGAGTATTAATCTATTCTGAATCATATCTAGTTGAATGCATGTTTAAAAACAAACAAAAAACAAAGCTTGCTCAATCTACCTGCAGTGACTGATGCAAACCATCATATGCGAAACCCAAAGGAATGGAAAAGCATTTTACAACTTGTATCACTAATGCACTGTTGTAATGTATGCAGAGTCTTAAAGTTTTAGGTGTTAAAGTGAATTTCTTCATAGAGTATCTGAAATCCTGTAGATGGTTCTTCAGCCTTTGGGGTTGATGTGGGTTGCCAGTTGGTAATGTGGACTTTGAGTTTTCAGCCGTCTGTTTCTTTCACACTGACTGCACGGAAGAGAGTTACAGGGACAGGGAACGTGCAGGGTGGGCCACCACTGCCTGGGGCGCAGCCAGCTTACTGAACATCCCTTTCTTGCTGTTTAGGCTTGCCAGACATTGTGGTGTGGACATTCTTAGAGATGATCATGAAAGTGTAGAGTTGTATGGCCAGTACAGTTAGGGGTAAGAGGTCATCTGTGTATCAACAAAGCGGTTTTCTCTGCCATCTAAATTTTCATTACAAGTCTCCTACACATAGAGATGAGGTTTTATGTATCTTTATTGGAAAAGTCCTATGTAGAACTAAATTATTTTCCTGGGATGGAAGATATGTGAAGGAGAAACAGCCACACTTGGAGGAGATAGTGGTTTCTCCTTTGTTTAGCTTAGAAAACCATTCCTTCCCCCGCCCCCAAGAAGTTTCAGTCCACAGAAAACCTATGTAGGCATTGCTGTTCTCCAACCCCCCCCTTCCAAAGAAGGGCAAAGATTTCAGCTGTCTGTTATGAAGAAAGTTGAATATCTAAAAGAACTATTAAAAGGGAACAAAACTTGGTTTGAAATGGTTTCTTGTAGAGAGGCCGGGCTGTGGCTGTGTTTGGGCCCATCCACCTGATGGGGACTTGTCATCTAAGACCATCTGGAGAGGACTTCTGGACATGAGTCTGGGGAGGGAGGGGCTGGTGCCTCTGGTCTGTGAGCCATGTCTGCCCTGTGTAGCTGAGGGCTCTCAGCACAAAGCAGGTATGGACAGCAGCGGCCCAGGCAGTGTCAGAATGCCTTTGCCTGCCACGTTTTATTCAGAAAGGATTTTGTGTTTAAAGTCAGAATATTGTACATAAGAAATGAAGAGGTTTTTTTTTTCTTTGCTTAAGTGTGCCCAACTTGTGTCAGTGGCATTGTGTCTGTTCACAGAGGGGGTGGGAGGGTGAGGGTTGTGTTCCCTTTTAGTAGTCGGTCAGGTGGGGTGGGGTGTACTCCTGTTCACCCCATCATTTCAAGTGTATGGGCTTCGGTGGGGAGGGGACCCTGCTCTTACGTCTCTGGCAGCTAGGTCAGGGCTCTGGCACTGGTTTGGCATTTGGCCCCATTTCGTGAGTGGGACACCTGACCCCTAAGCCTTTGGTAACCTTATTTTTTTTCTGGTAAATACCCCATAATTTTCTTTTTCACATTTTGTTTTATAAGAAGTTTAGGAATATTTTTGCATGGATCATTGTAAACAGAAAGTTCCTTATTCCTAATGTCTATTAACATAGTGTGCTTACTGATGAGTACTTTAAATTGCTTCATTAGCACTTAAACCACGAGTGTGTGTGTGTGTGTGTGTGTGTGTGTGTGTGTGTGTGTGTGTGTGTGTATGTGTATGAGAAAAAGAGAGAACCATTTACCCCAGGCGCAGTTTGTGTCCACTTTAACTCTGTGTTGGTTATTCCTTCTGTCATTGGATGGTTTATAATATCCATGAGGTTCTAAGGGTTCCAGGGCTGAACTGATCAGTAATAGAAAAGTCCGTTTCCCCAGTTTAGTCTAACAGATTAGGAGAAAATATGATTTTAGTATCTACTTTTAAAAGGCCCTAAATATAAAAATGAGAACACACACCCCCACCCACCCACCCCTGNGTGTACACAGGGTGAGCATTCTCACGAGCACTGAAGTAAACGGGGTTTTCAAGAGGAAGAAGGTTGGGTTGCATTTTGCCCCCATTTACATCAGCTTCATAAACACTTTCCCCCCCAAATTTTTTAAAAATCTTTTTCGCTTTTGTGAAGGGGAGTTGGGAGACTTTATCAAATACTGTTGCATAATGGAATACGTCTGTGTGGAAATCTTTTCACATCAGGGTATCAGCTATCAAATATAATGAAAGGTAGATCTTGTCTAGTAGGTAAGAATCTGGACATACAAATAGTAGCAAAACTATCATAGACTGTAATTTTAACAGCAGTTCCAGTAAAATTAAGGAGTAGAACTTCTGTTATAAAAGTGTATAATTTGACATCCCAGTCCTAATTGTGGAACATTCAGAGAAACTGCTTTTTTTTGTATGTGACATTCCTAACTTGATACTCTTTCAGCTGAATTATGGTTCTTTTGGAAGTGGAGACAGGCAAGCAAAGGACCTAATTCCTCTAAACATGAATGTCATCATGGATAATTTTAAAAAATTGTTCTACAGCCTCTCTGCCAAGGTTCATCAGGTCTCTTTCTCTGCTTCTGGAAATTTTGTTTGGATCTGGGCCAAGGCGACTTGAGTGTTTAGTAACGAGCGATGGTCCCATCAGCCTGCTGCCTCTGAGGAGTGAGGCCAACATCAGGACCAGGGCCATTCGTGGGAGGCATGGAGGCAAGGCTCTCCAGAACCTTTTATGTCTTCTGTATTAAATCTTGTCAGAACATTTTTGTTGATATGGTTATGAGGCCTACCAGTTGCCATTCTGTGAATCTGTTTCTTGAGAGCTATGCAAGTGTAGTATTTACAGGAGATGAGAGAGGTCTTGAGACTTGGGCTGGGCACTTGGCTGGTTAATCATCCTGCCCGTCCCACTCTGGGCATACAGTGCCTTGCTCCATCTGGTGGTACCATCACTTCTATACTAAGAGGAAATATGTTCTTAAGGCATTTTGCATATGCTGATATCTGGTACCTGAGTTTCTGTGAGGTGCCTGCCAGTCGGTGGTGAAAGGGTGGCACACCAACCATGTCAACATTGGGGCCTACTGCAAAAAGGAAATCCACACTTCCTCACCTGTTCTTGTAAACATTTGCAAACAGTATTACTCTGACCAGTTGGTCCACTTTCTCCCCATCTGGCAGCTAATGGCTGGATGCCCCAGTCATTGCCAGCCTGGGTATTGCCTAGTCAGGACAGGATGCCTGTCTGACCCCTTAGCAGGCTCATAGGCACTTTTAAGGGCGAGTGCTTTGAGGGCAAAGGGCAGCTTCTGGTTCTTTCTGGTGCTTTTTAAGTAAGGGTGGGTGGGGTTTTCTCTAGAGAGGAGTGTAGCTCTGAGGAAGGGCAGACTGCTTAGCTCTCTCTAGCATATCTCAGATGTTTGTGTTTTTTCCCTGAGCTGTTGATTATTCAGCCTGAGCTTTCTGAAGGTGCATCAGACTTTTTTGAACAGACTTGCAGATAACCTGCTGGAGAGGAGGGTCTAGTCTTTTTGGGTAGAAAGTTGCAACGTTGATCTTACATGTTTTCAGAGGATTTGTCTCCCCTACCTCCACTCATCTGAAGAACAGAAAACCCTAGGGGTAACCTTAAAGTTCCCTGACGTGGAACAGGGAAACAGGATAGGCAGGCATCTGTTCAGGTGCCCTGCAGTGGTTTCAGGGCTGTCGTGGTGGAGATGACGGTGTCTTGTTTGGGAATCCTGAGCCCTGTCAGTCTCCCATGGGTTCTTGTGTAGACTGGTGGTCAGTAAAACAGATGGGCCCTGCTGTGCCCCAGCAGAGTCGCCTTGACTGCTCAGAGGAGAGGCCGCAAGGAGCCCACGTGGGTTGTGACTATCTAGGAAATGGTTCCCCCCTCTTTTTTTTTTTTAAATGATTTTTAAATACTGTTTTTTTAGACCGTTCTCTTGGTACTTTTTTTAAGCTTTCGTCAACATTGTCTTCCAGTGTTAAAGGCCTCCCTCACCTGCATTGAACTTACGGTGTCAATCAGTACAAAGGAATGGAACACCCATCCTGAGCCAGTTCCATTATGTGTAAATTCATACTATTTTAATTTTTTATGCAATCTGATGAGTAGATGAGCTCAGATTTAAAATTCTTAAAAGCACGTTTATTGTAACAAGAATTGTTATGTATTAATACTGCAGTTTTCAATAAAGATTGACTTGTGTTGCATAGTGTGATTTTTTTTTTTTTTTTCTTATGATTTTTTTTCCCTGTAGGTTTCATTTTGAGGTGGCATGGCCTGGCTTGGAGGTGGTGTAGCTTCTTTCTAGTTAGGAAATGCAGGGTTTGGGGGCAGAGGCCTTGTGCTCTGCCCCCGTGACCTTGTGTAGCACTGTGACAGCACGGTATGTAAGGGTGTGGAGGCCTGCTTCCTCATGTACAGGGGAAGGAGGCTGTCCCTGTTTCTCTCCTGGTCCTGTGGCCTGGTCCCCCTGAAGAACACATTCTTCTCCATTTCAGTGAGGAGGTTGCTAAACGCAAGAAAGATTGCAGGCTGTCCATCCCCCAAATTCACATTTGCTAACATCAGCTAAACATGGACTCTGGGGGCAGTTGAGGGGGTGGGGGGACAGGCTTCCAGGCCCGAGGGGTTGGAGGGGCTGAACCAGTGCTCTCCCACAGCTGGACAGACCCCAGGCCACACACACTGTTCTCGCAGGTCCAAGCACTTCCACCGCCACCTTAGCTTCTTTCCACCAAAGCTCTGAGGGTATGGTTTGCAAGTGAGCTCCCATCACACTGGGTGATGGTGGGCTCATCCTTTCTGTTTAAGGAGAAGCCCAGGGCAGAGAAAGGAGATGGGCATAGGAAGGATGGAGCATGCAGAGGAGAAAATGCATAGACAAAAGTGGAAAAACCAGGGCTGACACCAGGTTATTTTTCACAAGTTTCTTTATGAAATTAAATGTGGCTTCTGGCTTGGAGAAGGTATAGTGCAAGAGTGACTGACTGTACATGCTGCTGAATTCCCTTAGGCCAGAGGGGCAGCTCAGCATTCCGCACCCACAAGCCAGGTCCGGGCTGCACTTGGGACCCTTCTCGGCAGGATATGGGCTTCTCTCTAACTCATATACCCACCAGACTCTGGGTTAGTGGGTCAGTCCTGGATGCTGGGCCCCAGAATTCAGTCCTTATGGCTTCTCACACTCACTTAGGGTAAGGCAACCTTTCTGTGTCACTAATAACAATTACTTTTCCCCATTAGAAAAACAGCACAATCCAGACAAATCGGGGGCAGGCTCTGGAGTCAACCCGCAACTACACATGGACTGGTCACAAACCCTGACAGAAGTATGCAGCGACTATGGTTTTGTTTTCTTTCCACTATGAACACATCATGAGTGAAGAGGGTGTCCACAGCTGGGAGCATCTAGAGACGGGTTGGGAGGCAGAACAGGTGGGCTCTGGCCATTTTTGTGCACAGAATTCTGGTTCCCACCCTCCAGGGATGCAAGTTGCCTGGCACCACCAGCTGGGGACCGGGGGCCTGAAGGACAATTGGAGGCAGAGGGGCACACAGCCCAACTTTATAGGGGCTGGAGGCAGAGTCTGCCCAGAGACCACAGGAGGAGGGATGATGTCCAGAGAAGAGGGTCCAGGGCGGCCAGTCTTCTCACGTGTGTTGGCCTGGCCGGTGGCTCTGAGCTGTGGCTCCTAGGAGGCCCCATAGAGGTCCAGAGGGTGGCGGGAGGCTCACCACCATGGGCCCTGCCCCTCCAGCTGGTGTCTTCAGTGTACCAGTGGTGGGGAAGTAACGAAGAATGGGGCGCCAAGCAGCTCCCTCACTCAGCCCGTAACTTCAGTGTGCGTGACACATGCCATGGGCCTTGGAGAAAAAGCTGGAAGCCCGCTGGAGGGCCAGGTCCATACAGTGCTGTCGGGTGGAGAGCTGGCTCACTTGCGGAACGGTGCCAGCCGGCTAATGCTGTGCCAGAAGGTGGATGGCTTCCTCTTGGGCTCCGCCAGTACCAAGACCTGTTGCTGGGGCAGGCTGGCAGGCAATGCTGGGTGCTTCTGGCGTGCCAGGTAGTAGGGCCGGCTGAGGGCTGAGCGGGAAAAGAAATCAGGGATCATAGGTGCCTAGGGAGCCAGGTGGCAGAGCGGCAGCCTCTGCTTGGTAGGAGGTGGAATGGGGTCCCTCCCATGGGAGGGAACGTCCTTTGTGGGGCTGACCACACCAAGTGGCCTGGGCCACCCTCCTGCCTGTAGAGGGGAGGGCCAGGAACCCTGGGACGTGTGGGGCCCTGGAGCTCTTCCATGGCACAGGCCCCTCGCCAGGCATTTATCAGCTCTTCTGGAATGGGGATATGATGAGCTCCTTGCCAGGTGGCTGTACGCAGGCTTGCCAGAAGGCAGTCCTGCCGGGGAGGTGTGCTGTCACTAATGCTGCTGCTCTGGGGGATGCCAGGGGAGTGACAGCAAAATTATCAACTGAACTCTGACTAAAGCTTTGTCACCAGTGGCCCCTTATCACCCACCTTTGGGAACAAACACCTGGAAAGGGCAGTGGGCAGCAGATGGGACCTACGTGTTAGTTGGCTTTGTTTTGGGGTTCAGAGAAGAGTTTGATCTTGATCAGGTGGTAGGGCCAGGCTGCTGTGGGAGGAGGTAGGGTACCATCCACTTACCTTTGGGCTTCCCAGTGGCCTGCTTGCTGGCATTCAGCATGGCCTGCTTCCTCTGCAGCTCGGTGATGGAGAAGCCTGGGAGGGAGGACCGCAAATGAGACTTATGCTTATTTTGAGGACTTGACTTCCACTTCCTCCCCCTCCCCAGCCAGTGTTCCTCTTGTCCTGTGCCTCCTGGCACCTGGTGTATCCTGCACTTCCCACAAGGTCTGGTGTCCCATCATGCTGCAGATGCTCAGTATCCTGCTCAGCCAGTCGGCCTTGGCTCAGGGGGCCCTCCCTACATCCTTGCCCTGCCCCACCTCTCACCCAGACCCAGTCCTTGATGTATTCAGCATGTAGTGTCCTTCCTACCCTGGTGGAGGCTCTTTCCCAGACCAAGAGTCAATCTGGTCACTCTGAGTGTGAAGTTCAGGGGCCCATGGAGAGAAGAGGAATATGGTAGGGAGGCATGTTGCTTATGCTGGGTTGGGTGAGGTTTCTCAAACCAGTGCCCAAATCCTATTTGAATGCTTTGTGCTGGAAAGGGGCCTCACCAGGTCTCTTACGGAGTGTGTGTGCATATGTGCATGTACATGTGTGGTAGAAGCAAACCTGGACAGATGAACAGGCCCATTCCATGCCTTGGGGCTGAAATGAAGAGGGGCCCTGGAGCACTACCACGCTCTGAGGCCCTTGGGTTGTGGCACAGGGCCACCTCACAGTCTAAGGTTGCCCTGACCTTGCATTCAGGGGAGAGGAGGGCTGGGTGGGCCCTCACAGTGGATCAAGGCTGAGTGGGGGCTCGCACCTGTCTCCTGGTCCAGCCGCACCTGCTCCCTCTCCCTGGCGAAGGCCTTGAGCCAGCGTTGTTTTTGCTCAGGCTTCCTGGCACACAGCAGGTGACTCTCTCCCATGGTGCCGCAGAGCAGACGAAAAGCATTCTTGACACTCACGTGGAGATCTCTGTCTTTCCCATCCTCCAGGTCCACCACCTCCAGGCCATCCATGTCCACTCGGCCCTTATAGTACAGCACATCCCGGCGGAGAAGGTCCTGCCAGAGACGCTGTGAGCTCCTGGCCTATATCCTGCTTTTCAAGTCCTTACCTCTGAGGCCTCTGAGCCACTCTCCTGACCTATTTATGCCTTACCACCTGCCCTGCAATTGGAAGGGCCAGTGGGCTGCACACCCACTTTCCCAGCAGATGGTTAACTCACAAGGGCAGAGTGAGTGTGGTGTGGCTCACAGCTGTGTGCTGAACCCAGGATGGAGGAGTCTTGCCCCTTCAGCGAAATTACTGACTGGCCTGGAGGGCACCCACAGTCTCACGGAGAGGCAGTCATGGACACAGTGGGCCAGGGCCCATACTACACAACAGAAGAGTACCAGGCCTAACAGGCCAGGCCCAGGGACAGTTGCCAGGAGGGCTTCCTGAACAGGGCCACTTGGGCCATGTGCTGAGAGGAGCAGAAGCTAACAGCAAAGAAGAGGCAGCAGGAGCAGAGGACACCAGGGCTCAGGGGGAGCTGAGGTTTGCAGAGAGGAGAGGTGGCTTTAGAAGCAAGCAGAGGCTAGGTCAGGAAGGAGTGTTCTCAACAGCACTGGACCCTGGTGTGGGCCACCCATGGTCCTTGGACTACTTGGCTTCCTCCATAGAGAGCCATCCTCATTCTGGCCCTATGGGGAAGGGCCTGCTGTACCAAACATCCTCAGGACGTGTCTGTGGTTCCTTTTCTCTGGCAGCTCCTCCCAGCCCTCAGCTTCACCCCCTCCCCCCCGCTCTAAATGGCTCATCCACCAGGACACAGCAGCGCAGTTACCTTCTTGCAGTAGATGAGCTGGTGGTCAAAGAGAAAAAACATCCTCTGCTGGCTCTTGGCTTGTGGTTGTGTAACACGAGTCAACTCCCCCGAGTAGATGAGTTCCGAGCTCCTGACCAGGAGATCTTCCCCCTGGTGAATCCCAAGGAAAACTGTGAGCTGAGTGTATCCAAACTTGGAAGCCCACTCCACTGGGCACTGCCCCCAGCCTCTATCAGAAGTCGGGCGGGCTCCCCACTGTCCTGGCCTGCCTGTGGCCCCCACTGGGCTAGGGTCTGCAGTGAGCAGCAGGCCACAGAGGGAGGAGTTGCTCTTGAAGCCCAAGGAAGTGGTGGGGGCAGTGGGGTGGTAGGGAGTAAAAAGGTAGTTTAACAGACAAGTCGGTTGTCTCTGCAGAATGGGGCCCAGTGTTAGCCAGCCATGTGCACACTTGAAATGTGGCTCATCTCTACTGAGAGTAAAATAACACCAAGTTTGAAGACTTAGTATAAAGAATGTGAAATATTTCACTAAGAATTTTGTTGATTACAAGTTGAAATGATATTTTGGATGTGCCGAGTTAAATAAAACATTATTAAAGTTAACTTCACCTGCTTTCTTTCTGTTTCAAGATGGCTACTAGAACATATAAAATTACCTATGTGGCCCCCATGTTACTGCGATTAGACAGCGCTATGCTCAAGAGTAATTAGACCTGGCTAGTCACCAGTGAGCCTTGTCTTTTAGGGACTTAAAGTTTTCTCAGCTAAATGTAGTTAGTACCTGAAGCCCCATCATCGGACCTCAAACTTTCAGGCTAAGCACCACCCCACTCTGATTCCTCCTTAGAAAATGCAAACCATAGCCAGTTCACAGCAGCCATTCAGTTTGGGAAAAGTGAGTTTGTAGGGGTCCTTAGCCAGGGCTGGGCCTCAGAAGCAGTCACCAAGAAAACAAAACAAAACAAAACAAAACAAACAAAAAACAAAGGCTACATCACTCAGCCCTGCCACCAGGGATTCTAACTCTGTATTTCTAGGGGAGGAGGGGAAGGGTAGGAATCTGTATTTTCATAACTTTTTATGGCTAGTGGGTGGAGGTGGAGAGAATAGGATAGGAATGTCCCCATTAGTTCAGGTCTTTGGGTTGCTTTAGAAGGTGAGACTGTTGGGTATAAGGGGCACAGGCAAGCCCGAAGAATAGAATCAGCAATGGAACCCGTTTTGGGTAATGCTGAACCCTTCTGTTGGGGAGTCCCAGTAGTTACTAAACACTGAGGATCTGGTCTGTTCCCTGAGGGCTGAGGACCAGCTCCTCCTGCTGGGCCAGCTGACTGCACGGGGAACAGCATCCTGTGTCACACATGCCAGGCACTCCTGACCAGGAAAGAGGCCACTGGGCCTGCAGCTTAATGCTCCAGTGGCCTGGGCAGAGGACCAGCTTTCCTACTGCCAGCTCCTAGAGCATGGCTCCCACTTCAGCTCCTTCCTAGAGTTTTCAGAGGCAAGCATGATTTTAAAGCAAGGGGCCATGCCCCATGGTATTTTCTGAGCTGTAGGGCCCTCACCTCCCAATCCTCTATGGAGCTCTGCCACTGAGCAATCTTGTCAATGTTTTCAAGCCTCCGTTTCCGTTCATTGATGAGCCGGGCCACATTCTTCATGGCATGTAAGGCTGCTTCCACATCCTTGAAGTCCCTGGGGCATAACAGAGATGGAAGAAGGCTGCACTAGGGAGAGCAGAGAGGGGCTGTGGAACTGCCTCCCTCCGTGGCTATGCCTGTGGCCATTTTTCACTTGTCAGTGCACACTGTCTGGGCACTGCAGAAGTTAATACCCTACTTCTGTCCTCTTCTCTCACTGTAATGACAGCACGTGACAGCTGGGACTGTTTTACTGTGCACTGTCAGTGCATACAGCAGTGTCCACACACTATAAGAACTCAACACACTGGCCCACCCAAGGCCTGAAGAGCCTCAGGCTCTGAAAAGCCCCGCCTCTCCAGCAGCCTCCTACCTGTGCTGGGGGTGTGTATACTTTAGCAGCTCGGCCAGCTGCAAAGGGTACTTGCAGATCTTCTGCACTGGTGTCAGCAGGAATCCGTCCAGGGAGATGTCTATCATCTTCTGCAGTAACCGGCAGGCCTCGAAGAAGTACACATACTTGCTGAGCTTGGTAAGCCTGGAGAGCTCCACACAGGCATTGGGGTGATTGTTGCAGTATTCCGAGTAGATCTGGAAGTCTGCTTGCTGGGGGCATAGCTGGAGGTTAGGACAGTGACCTCCTGCTCCCTCAGGCCACCCAGGCAACTCAGGCACAGCATAGGAGAGGGAGCAGGAGCCTCTGTATTTCCCTCAGAAGCTGGGCTCAGAGGGTCCAGGCTCGCTCTACCTACGTCACTAGGCACAAGCTATGTGGAATTCGGCACAGGGATGTTAGAGACCTGAAAACTCAGGCATGTGTGTGCCCTGTTGCCACCCAGCATTCTCAGAAGATATTTTGGCTGTATGTCAGTTTTTTTGGATGAAATCAATGATGCTAATAAGGAAGCACTACCAAGGCCCAAAACTAGAAAGAGAGAGAGAGAGAGAGGGAGAGAGAAGGAGGTTAAGGGAGATTAAATGAATGCCAGGGTCTATGGCTGTGCCCCCTGGACTGTTTTCGTCCTCAGCCCAGTGCCTTGCTTCTTCCTAACAAAGCTCTGGCTTCCTATCTGAAGGACAGCCACTGCTACTCTATTCATTCACAATGTGACAGATATGTCCATGTTGTGTGTGTATTGTTTTTTTTTTTAATTTTTCATGTTTATATATTTTGAGAGAGAGACAGAGCATGGGCAGGGGAGGGGCAGAGAGAGGTAGAGAGAGATTCCAAGCAGGGTCCACACTGCCAGGGCATAACCTGATGTCCCATGAACTATGAGATCATGATCTGAGCTGAAATCCAGAGTTGGATGTTTAACCGACTGAGCCACTGAGGAGCTCTTGTGTGTATATTGTACATGAGACTCAGTGTGCCTTTTTAAAATAAGTTCTATCTACCTGACCCAGAGAAAGACTGGGTGTGCCCTTTAGTGACCAGGACTTCATGGACTTAGGTGGGAAAGGAGGGTGGCAGCAGTTAGCTGACTGACCAGTTGCTGTGATGGTCACACTGGGTAATGTCGATAAAGTGCTGACCCCCCCCCCCCCCACCTTTCGGCCCCCATCACAGCTCTGCCTGCTGAATCCAGGGCTCCAAATCCCACACTCACTCAGGTACTCTGACCCCACCACACATTACTGCTCAGGGAGTCGAAGGTCTCCTCTTAGAGTTCTGATGCTGGAACCAGGTAGGAGGGCCCTTCCAACAGCCCCCTCAACCACCACCCCCACATACACTGGTAGTAGCCAGGAAGGAACCCACATTGTCCTTGATGGTCTGGCCTTGGCATCCTCTGCTCAACCCCACATAAGTGCCACAGGAGACAGACAGAAACAAGTGCTTTCCTTACCAGGCAAGGCCAGGAATCCATCCAGCCCACACCAATCCAATTAAATTGGCTAGATGCCAGTTGGCATTTAAAGTGGAAATAAGCACTGTACACTACACACATTCCAGTCTTCTCACCGTGTGGGGGAGCCCAGAATCCACTATGACAGCTCTGAGGATACTCAGCAGGTGGCCCCAGCTCAGCTCTGCCTCCTACTTACTGTAGCCCAAGAAAACTTTCAGGCTGATGCTTAGGGCCACCTGCTCCAAGGAGCCTTCTCTGACTTGGTTTGCCTCCCAAACAAGCAGAGGCACTGCTGAAACTGTTGGAGGGTAAGGGCAATTGGTCAGTAGGGGAGTGAGGCCTGGGAGCTTCTGGGAAAAGAGGAGCGAGTTGCCTGGGCTTTAGCCTGCAGGGCCCACTTCGGTCTGAGAGGAGGCGGGAATGGGGGAGCCAAGGGCGAAGGGAGGCTTACATGCGCTGAGGCCAGGGTGTGTGCGCATGCAGGGCGGAGGAGGGGAATGGGGAGCACCAGCAAAGAAGGGCGGAGGGGGACTGCCTGGCTGGGAGGCCTGGAGGGTGGGTCCTGAGGAGCTTGGGCGCTGGGGCGGGGCGTGCTCACGTGCTCCAGGAAGCAGGCGCCCAGCTCGCTCAGGTGGGGGCGCTCCCTGTTGAACCTCTGCTCCAGCGCCTTCACGAACGCCTTCTGGCACCGGTAGATGTCCTCGATGTTCCCAAAGATGGTACGCAGCTGCTCCTCGCTGAACATGTCCGCACGCTTGCGACACTGCCTGATGTAGCCCTGCAGCCCACAGCCCGTCAGGTCTCTCTCCGGACCCCCCCTCCCCGCCACCCTCCTCACCTCCTGCTAGGCCTCACCTCGCAGATGTCGCGCAGGTGCTTGATGTAGTCCCGCTCAGTGCTGAGGATCTCGTTGATGACGTTGGTCCGCATCTGGTCCTTGCTGCTCTGCGCCTCAGCACCTCCATCCTCAGCCCTGCCGTTGCCCTCCCGCAACGCCTCCTCGTCGGCGGGCTCGTCCTGGTTCACCCGGAGCTGCAGGCAGCACGGGGCGGGTCAGTGCCCCGAGGGTCAGCCCCCGCTGAGGGTCAGCCCCTGCGTCCCTCACGCCTGGAGGACGGTAGACATGGCAGCCCCCTGCCCCTAACACCTGAGACTCTCCAATCCCTCCAGAGGCGCCCCCCCCCCGTCCTCCAGCACCCCTCCGCTCCCGCTCCTGCGGTGGTGCTGGACTCAGTGCTGGGAGCAGAGGGGATGCTCACTCTCTTAGGGGGTTCGGAACCAGCGCCTGCTCACACCAGCCTCTCTAGGGCCTGTGACAGAAGTGGATGGGTGACCGGGGCCTTTGTGGCTCTGTGAGCTGTAAGTAGGACAGGCTTGGGATGGAGACTGGGCAGTTTATCCATGAGGTCTGAGGCAGGGGAAGCAATGAAACCCAAGGTCTGAGAACTCTACTCTCCATTGCCTTCTGCATGGCCTTTGAGATGTCACCTGGATTCCTTCCTTGGAGACCAAAGGCCACCAAAGGTAGGCCCTGGGTCCCCTCCCTGTGATCTGTTGTGCTAATGACTTAACTTGTCCATGCCTCAATTTTCTCTTAACAGCCATACTGACTGTCCCCAGCCCCCAGGATGTTATGAAAGTTTGAGATGCCCGTCCAAATTTCCTGAACAATGTTTAGTAAATGCCTGCTACACCGAGTTGTTTGTGGTTATGGCATTCTAACATGCATATTACCCCTGGAGGAATCCACACACCATCGTTCAGACCCATTCCCTTCTGGACACCAAGGGCACCCTGGTGGGAGGGGTGGGGCAGAGAGGAGTTGGTGATGGCTCTGCGGGTGGAGGAAGGTTGAGTCACAATTCCGTGGCTGGCCTTCTTCACATCCCCCTATCCCTACCATCCCCCGCCCACAGCCTTGGGTGGGTGGGGGTCCACGCCCAGCACTTCTGACCCCAGAGCAGTTTCAGGTTTGCACTTCTGAGCAGAGCCACTAACTCCAATGGATGTAGGGAAAGCACAGGCTGGTGCCATACCCGCACGAAGCTGGCTGGAAACCAGCCCTCGCCATCAGCAACGCGACCCCACCACCACTCTCTGTTGGTGGCATCCATTACTTCGATGACATCTCCAGCTTTGAAGCCCAGTTCCTGGTCATCCATGGTGACATGGTCCCAGAGTGCTTCAGCACAGACCACACTGCCATCACTGATGAGCTGTGGAGAGAATCACAGACAGGCAGATCAGTGGGGTAAGGCTGCCCTGGACCTCTCTCCATGGGGCAGGCTGTTCCTGCCTTCTGCCCCCCACCCCTCAGCAGCCCTGAGAAGAGAGGGTCCTATCATGGTACACAGGAGTGGATGGAGGCTCCCCTGAGCCAGCCATTCTTCAGGGAATAGGACTATGCCCTGGGCATGTCTAGACTGGCAGGGCTCATGATGAAGCCCGAAGTGAACTTGACCACTAGAATACTGGTGAGCCACAGAATCTGAGAGGCAAGCACGTTGCTCAGTCCCATGCATAGGGCACACCTTCCTTCCATTCCCATCAGACTACTGATTAAATTATTGCTCTCAGCTTCATTTACCATCTCTGCTCTGCTCTGTGATGCTGGAGCTGAGCACAGCAAGCTACATTTCTTCTGTGCCAGCTGCTCCCTGTTAGGTTCTCCAAAAGTGGCGTTGGTGGGGACCATGAGGCTGGAGGGAGAAGGGGCTTGCTCTCTCCTGCTCGCTTCTTTAGATTTGCATATCGGTGAGGTCACCTGGCAAGCAACAGTGCCACTTCCCTAGGTAGCTGTGGTGCCCAGCCATCATGGTAGCTGGTTTGCAGTGTTTTTCACACTGGCAGAACCAGTCTGTTGGCCCTCCCCTGCCACAGCCCCCAGCACTAGCTGAGCAGCACCTGTCCTCAGACATCTAGGTCCCAAGCCCTACAGGATCCTCAGGGTTAATTATTCCACCTCTTTCCTATATTCCCTAGCTGTGGAGAGGTAGGTACATCTTGCAGCTGCTACCTCTGTAATAGATACCTCACGATTGTTCTAGTGTACTTGGGTTATGGAGTCTAGCACTTTATACCTGGCTCATAATTCTTAATATTAATTTCTCTCTGCTGAAATAACTTGGTGTGTTTCCTTATTCCCATATGGTCATGGACCTCACATCAGGAGGGATGCTTCCCTGCCCCAAAAGGCCAGAAGATGGAACTCTCTCCTTAGCCCCCCAGGCAGCCCTTGTGCTCAGAGCTCCATTCCCTGTTGGGCTGATACCTGCTTTCTTGTAACATGGGCTCAGTTTCTGCTCCATGAATAATGAATGGCTCTGGGGGCTTAGGACAAGAGGAGGGGTACATTGGGGGCTATACAAGTGGTGAGATTCATGCCCCTTTCTGCTGGGAACCAAGTGTTAGCTCTGACTATCACAGCCATGGGCTGGCTCTTTGGTTAAGCAGTCACAGCCTCAGAGCATCACCAGTTAGGATCTCTGCACCAACTATTTCCTCCTCTGAGCTGCTTGCCTCTGCCCCAACTCATGAATTGTGAATTGTCCCTTGGCTTCAGGTCCAGTAGGGCCTTTCTTGGGTGCTCCCAGGGCAGTGTGTGTGCTGTTCCTCAGACTGAAATGGGAACCAGAGCAGGGCTGCAGCAGGACTAGCTGGGTCTTCATCTGAGAGTTCCAGTAGCTAAAATGTTTCCCCCAAGCCCTGAATGGGCAGGGCAAAGGGTAGGGTGGGTACCCAAGTACCAGAGCCCACTCAGGCTGGAGCCTTCCCTAGGGTAGGGCCTGACCAAGCACATTAAGAAACCTTCCGTTCATGTTTTCTGGGAATGAAACCTGCTCCAATCCTCAGAATGATTTAACCTTTCCTCAGAATGATTAAAAGTACATTTACTCTCACATGCAACAGCCATTCAGGGGCTGCAGATTCCCAAGGCCCACCCAGAGACTCTGGGCACCAAGCACTGGGTTATTTCTGGGGAGCTGCATGCCTCCTCAAGGGACCATTACACTCACCCCAGCTAAAAAGACCTACTACAGGAAGGTCCTCTTCTGCAAGAAGGCCTAGCCCCCAGGACCAAGACCTCTTGGCTTCAATATGGACAAGATGAGACAAGATGACTCAGTGAGGCCACATGAAAGGGGCCAGCCTGCTGTACCTACGGAGCGAGCACTAGACTGGGCAGCCCATAGCTGGCACACCCCACACAAGCAGGCTGCCACTCCTAGCCTTGGAAGATCTTGCCTGAAGACGAGGAAGAAGCAGAATATTCAAGGGTGGTATGGGTGAGCCAATGAGAATGTGGGCCGCAGGCTAATGTCCCCTCTCAGGGACAGTGATCACAGGTAAAAGGATGTGCATCAGGACTGAAGGTGTATGTGACCAGGGGTGAGTGTGAGCATAAAGATAAAGGGTTATGTGTGTGTGATATGGAGGGATATGTGACTACAGGCTATTTGGGTAGTTTTGATCCTTGGGAGGTGGGTGTTCTGAGACCCCCTCTTCCTGCACACACCATGACATGCACCTGCCAGCACATATTTACATACTCACTAATGGGATGCTGCACTTTGATCTCCTGAGAACAGTATGCCATATTGCAGGTGTACACTATCCATCCTCAGTTCACACCAGCTACACATGCAGGTCTCTGGGACAGCATGGAGGCTGCCTTCACTGCTAGAGCCCAGCAGAAGTGATGCAGACATACTCACACAGCCCAGCGTCCCACCATTTCTCTTTCCAGGTTGTTTCCTACTAATACTAACCAGGCTTCCTAACCCCAGGTTTTCTCAAATGAGCCCTGAGCAAAAACCCCTCTTGTAAGGCCCAGTGCCTCCTCCCTCTGCTTTATTCTGCCAGCCCTTGCAGAGAGGTGCACATCATCTGCAGTGGTTTCCTGTGTGGCTGTGGGGGAAGGGCTCCCAGTATGGGACAAACAGGTAGGGCTTCCCAGAGAGACCATGGTTCCTGACCTTTATGGACAAGCCCCAACACCTGCCTTGTCCAGTCATCCAGAAGCCCTTGGTGGTGGTGGTGGGGGGGGGGTGTGGTGGTCACTTTTGTCACTTCCTTGTCCTAGTACCTTGCTGTGCACAGGGGGTACTTGACAGACTCACAGCCTTGAGAAAATCCCCTGATCTCCCTGTGGTTTGGTCCCCATCCAAACCCACAGTAACAATGTGCTCTTCCTGGGCCACAAAGCTCCCCTATAGATCCACAAATGGGAGGCACTCTGGCACCAAGACAAAATGTAGCTCCAAGAGGTCAGAGATGCATTCTACCTCCAGGACAGTCCAGAGACCATCAGGGCCCACACTAGATGGGTTTCTGGGCTGAGGCCCTTCCTGAAGCCCTCTGTCCAAGGCACAGCTGCACAGAAGCCCAGATTGGAGTCCAGTGGGCTGAGGGGCAAGGGTCGTAGGTTCATTATTGGCCTGCAGTGGGGAGCAGAAGCTGGCTCTGAAACCTGGGCTGTTAACTGGAGGCAGGTGGGGAGAGGGAGGGGGCAGGATCCAGTGCGGTACCCTAGAGATTTTGACAGGCTGGAGGAAACCAGTCTTTACCTCAAAGTTCCTCCTGATGCCCACTCACCACCCTTCCCACCCTGTGCTCCCTCGTCCTGTCTCTCACACATGCAGGCTGGTGGAAGATTCCAATCAGACAGTCTGGGAAGGAGTAGGTTCAGCTCCTTCAGGCCCCCGCCCAGTAGGGGATATGGGGTTTGGGAGTGCCCACATTCCAGGGGTGCAGGAGGGGCTCTGCCAGTAGTGAGGGCATACTGGCTGAGACCACTTAGACCCAAAATGGATAAAACGACTGCAGATGGCATGTGCACAGGAGCCTACTCATCTTCCCAGACATTTTTCAACCCACACAGAAACGCGCGTCCAGTTCCCCTCACACGGCAGTCACATGGACATTTTCCAGAAAGCCACAGACAGCCGTGTCCACAGCTGCGTCCGCATCCTGTTACACACCGGGACGCGCCATTTTAGACACACACACACACACACACACACACACACACACACACACACGGCACAAAGGACAGGCAGAAGAACCCCGTGGCACAAGGGTCACTAAGTCGCAGGGTCACCTGCGGGGCCGCACACACCGGGCCATGGCACATGGAGCTGGCAACGGAGGCCTCCCCCTGCCACCCTGGATGCAGGGACCACACGGGCCAGGCGGGGTCAGCCTGCGCACCTCAGGCCACTGCGGGCTGGGAGGATGCAGCTGAAAGGGAAGATGCTCGGCGGCCGAAGGAGCCCAGCGCCGGCTCCACTCACCCCTGCGCTATCCCCCGCGGCGCTCTGCCCCCAGCGGTCAGCGGAAGGCCAGCAGGAAGATCAGCACGACGTTGATGAGGACCAGGAGCGCCAGCACGGCGAAGACCACCACGCGCTGGGCGCCGGGGGGCAGGTTGCAGCGCAGCAAGGCGCGCAGGGCACTCCCGGGCGCCGCGGGGCGAGGCCGGGACTGCGG